>NC_056749.1:612624668-612652168 GCF_019279795.1 Protopterus annectens | reverse complement strand
AGCTTGTTGGCAGTGGGATAGGTAGCTGGAGAACCAGATTTAAGTATAGAGCTGGGACAGGAGTAAGGAGTGGGAGATGGTGTTGACTGCTTTGAGGAGTGGGAGATGGTGTTGAATGCTTTAGAGAGTTCTAGAAACAGTGATGATATGCATTTGCCATTGTCGCGTGCTAGGTTGATGGTTTCATGAAAGGATAGGAGGGCGGTCATGGTGCTGTGGCTGGGCCGTAACCAGTGTTAAGTAGGGGAGAGGAGTTTCTGTAGGGTTAGGTATGGCATAAGTTGTGAGTGGATAGTCTTTTTGAGTATTTTAGAAAGCGGAGAGTATTGCTATGGGTCTGAAATTGGTTGTGTCTATGTTTTTACCACCTTTGTGGAGAGGGGTGATGAAAGCATGCCGCCAGATAGTTGGCACATAAGATTCTTGTATGGATCTATTTATAAGAATAGATATGGGGTAGGCTATGGCTTCAGCAGATAGTTTGAGGAAGGTCGGTGGTAGTTTGTGTGGTGCATTGTGATAAGGTTTTAGCTTGGAGGGCAGTCTTTTTATTATGTTTGTGGGGATGGTTGTTAGGCTGAAAGGGGGGAGGGAGGAGTTTGACTGTGGGGTGAGGGGGCAGGAGAGGGTGGTGTTGGAGGGGGGTTCAGGGAAGGAGGAGGACAGTTTTGCTATGCAGTCAGTAAAAAATAAGTTGAATTTAGTGGTGGTTTTCAAGGCTAGTAAGGTTAGGATCTGGGCAAGGGTTGTCTTTACTACTGGGGTTCAGAATGGAGGAAATGGAATTCCAAAATTTCTTAGGGTTGGTTGAGTGCATGGATTGGAGTTTGCAGTAGTAGGTTTTGCGATCTTTTGTTATTACTTTTTTGGCCAGGTTACGTAATTGTTTAAATTCTAGGAGGTAGCTGGGATTTTTTTGTTTATGGTACTGTTTCCACTTTTTGTCTCTTTGATGCATAGTATGTTTAGTTTTGTGAGATAGCCAGGGGCAGGGATTAGTTTTGATTTGTTTGGTTCTAAGGGGAGCTAGTTTATTTAGTACGGTAAGGAAGGTTTTGTTGAAATAAGATACAGCACTGTCTAGTGGAAGGGTTTTTAGGGGTGACCAGTCAGTGTGCTTAAGGCAATCTGAGAAGATGTCACAGTTGAAGGAGACTAGGTTGCGGGTTTTCACGTATTGGTGTTGCTTTTCTATGTGAGAGGGTAGGCGGTCTGTGAAGGCTGGAAGATGGTCTGGTAGTATTCTGGCATTTGAGGTGTGGTTGGGGTGGGTTGTTAGTCCAATCTATGATGGTACCAGAGGTGCCGTCTTTATTTGACCTGGTAGGAAGGTTTATGAATTGGGTGAAGTTGTATAGATTGACTGAATGAGATGGGGTGTCAGAGTTAAAAGAAGCCCAGTTAATGTTCATATCACCTAGGATACAGGTTTTATTTTTGATATTGGAGCTAAACCAAGAGCGAATGTTTTCTAGTGTTTTGATATTATCTCCTGGTGGGATGTAGATGGAACAGATGCAGATAGAGTTGAAGTTATTAAGTTTTAAAAAGCCTACTGTCATTTTGGAGTTGGCAAAGGAGTAAGGGTGTGAGTGGAGTGGTAGATAATAGCTACTCCACCTCCTTTTCTCTGATGTCTGTCATTGCATAGGATGTGGTAGCCTGGAGGGAAGATCTTGTTGTCTTTGATGGAGGGTGTAATCCAGGTCTCAGAGATTGCGGTTATATCGAGGTGGTTGTGAGTGAGCCAGGCATGGAGGTTGGGAATTTTGTTTTTGAGGCTTTGTGCATTAAGGGTGGTGAGGTGGATGGATTTGGGTTTTTGGGGTTTGGAGGCTTGGTTTGTGAGATTTATGTTGCGGTTGGGTCCAGGTTAGGGTGGATGTCACCTGAGAGTGAGAGAGAGATATGGAGGAGGAGTTGACTGAGATACTGTGAGGGGGATAGTGAAGTAGGGCTGAGAGGGGGGAAGAGTTTTTTTTTTTTTTTTGAGTTAGAATGTAGAAAAGGGTGAGGGGAGGGAGGGGTGGGGAGTATTGTGCATTTCAACATAAGGGATGGGTTGGAAGAATAGAGTTCAGGGGAGATTTCTGACTATGTGTGGGTTGTGTATGGGAGTTGTGAGGTTGTGCCTTGTGGGTTCTGGTTTAGGTGTGTGTTAGTGAGGTGTGTAAGTTGGGTAAGATGGGTGAGGGAGATTAGTAGAAAGGTTTGTATAATAGTTTGTGAGGAAAAGGTGGACATTGTTGTTGTTGTATCACTTATGTATCCAGCATGCTCGTAAGTTCTGTGAAAAACACACATTTCCCCAGATGAAATCCCCAGTCAATAGTTCACAAATAACTATTATAACCAGTTTAAGTGAATAGACACTATTGCAAATTGTGATGCAGCTCCAGGCCCATCTAGTCGAATAAAACACAGTAGCCTATCCTTGGTAAACCAAAAATTATACCTTCTAATGAAAGTTAGGTACCATAACCAGTTCCCCAACAGAAATAAATGATATCCACAATGAAAGGCACCAATAAATCATAATAGCACTTTAGAATTTCAGGATATTGTAGCTCCAAACCTCCTCCTCGACCTTGAAAAACAATTATGTGCTGGCTTCATACACTGTGTGATTGTAGACAGGATTTCTGGCTTTGAAACAGCCAACCAACGATTCACCCAAAGCCGTGAGAAAGAAAAAAAAAAAACGTAGATTGAGAATAGCTGCTGCAGAGCTTAAATGCAATAATATACCAATCCATACACATTCACTAATTCCAAGCTGGATGTTAATCGCTAAATCACACTTTTTGTAACATAAACCAAATCTTCAAATAGATTAGCGAGCTGAAACCCGGGCCGCTGTTGAGAGCACAAATGATGTAGCGCACGTATAGTGTAAAATTACAAAGTCCCAGGCCAATTCCATGCTGTAGCAAAGAATACTCAAAGGATTCACGCAGAAGCAAAAAATAAATTCCGAATGGATAAGCAGCACCACACTGATAAATCCAGATGTCCCAGAGGGCAGTGTATACCACAGTTCACTGATACAATCATTTCTATTTTAACACAAGCAGAAAGGGATATGAATTGTTTCACCTATCCGAGGCGGCAGGAGTGTCTGTAGTAACCAGCATTTGACAGTGTAGAGCTGAGGCTCATAGAATGTTGCATGAGCACGTAAAACTCCAAACGGACAATGAGTGAAGGCCAGGACTGATCGCCAGACCCTGAAGTTTATGATATTTCCCAACTAGAATACAGTCTATATATACATATATAAGGGAAGTAAGCACATATGCATTCATGAATTTGTGGTGCAAATGTGTTGATTTATCAAAATGTACAAGCATCAAAATACAGGTGATTTATCATGACATTTTGAAACTCAACTTACCAAAAAAAAACAACATTTAGAAGAAGAAGAAAAAAAAAACTGAACAAGGAAAGATGTTTCCTTTTATAGTCAAACTCTACCACTAAATTCAGACATACATTGTCTGAATAGCGATAATATTAAGGAAAGGATTTTTCTAAGGCAAGTTTTGGGCTGGGCTTGAGGCAGGTGCAGTGTTACGGTGAGCATGCATCAGTGGGCCAACCTTACTAATGTGTGTGAACTCCAAGCCTTCTCCCACCAACAACCATATACCTTACCTTAGAAAAAAACCTTTCCATAACACTACCACCATACAAGACACTCAGTCATATCACATACAGCTGCATGGATGCATGCTCAATTCTACATTCTTCCCTTACCCTGCAATTACTCTAACCCTAACCCTCAAACATTCCACATACACACTGCCACCCAAATGCACAGAAGTTCAATATAACTGAAAGTTTAGGAATAAAAATCCCAAACCCACACTCACCCTTCCCAGATGCATTTATGTTCCTTCTTTTGATATTTCCAGTACTCAGTAATGAGTGCTCTCAATGAATTTCACTGCATCAATGAACTGGCAATTCAGTAGAGTGCGTGTGTGTGTGTGTGTGTGTGTGTGTGTGTGTGTGTGTGTGTGTGTGTGTGTGCTTTATATATGAGTCTATCACAGACTATTGAACATTCACAATACTGACCATCATACTACTCAACCTCTTAGAGCAAGAAACCTGTACACAGCCATAAATAATGGGGGAACAAAGGCCCAAACATAAGGACACTTTTTAAATATTGTTCTTACAAACTTAGAAAACTGATATAACAACAGGTTTTGCACTAGCATACATTTTCTGAAGGGTATGAAATCTGAAATTCAAATGTCTGTCATTATTTTATGACTTCTGTGATGACGTTCCACTGGACCAGTAATCAAGGAGCCTCAATCCTCACCACTGGCAACAGTGGGGAATGTTAACTGACAGGATAAAAGGTACTCACACACTATTTCCAGATGCAGCTCTCTGCATCAATTGCAATTTCCTTTAAGAGCACACAGAGACCACAGTCATTCCAGGGCTGGTTTCTCACTCTTCCTCCAGATCCCCAGTAACACTCCCCACTTGCACAGTTGAGATCACAGCTGAGTGGCCAAGCCAATACCTCCAGCACCCTCTCTATCCAATCAGTGCTTTGTGTCCCTGCCCAAGTAGCTGACTCACACACTCTTTGAGGTTTGATTTACACACACACACACACACACACACACACACACACACACACACACACACACACACACACACACACACCTCTGGGAAAGGCTGGCACAGGTTGACTAGCTATGCCCCCTTTTGCCCAGACAATAAGGTAGTTACCACTACCACCAGTCTACTTCTTATAAGCTACTTTAAGGCCCTTAACAAAGGGTGTCTAGTCTTACTGTGTAATATTAATATTAATACAAATAGTAGTTTGACCAAGAGCAAGGCTATTAGGAGTGCCCACACAGTGTCACCAAATAAATATGTAGTACTCCCAAAACTTAAATATATCTACACAGATCAGCCACTTTAAATATATTTAATAATAAATAATAAAAGAAGAAGAAAATATTCAGTATATATTCACAGTAACATCAGAGTTCAAAACCATAGGAAATATTTAAAACAACATTGCAGGACAGTCTCAAATGAATAAAGAAAAATATCTAAATTAAACTTCACTATATTCCTATTCTAATAATTTCACTATATTCCTGACTGTATCTAAGAGACTTACTATACCCTAAAAACTTACTTTATTACAGCAAGGTAGATGTGTGGTGAATGGGTCTTTTTGTCAGGTCCAAGACCGAAAACAGAACACGTGGTCTCACTAAGAGACTTCTCAAATTACTGTCTCAAATATTACTGCTGGGATAGCTTGCAGAAAGACATAATTTATTGTCATGTGACTCTAGTTCCCAGATGAAACTCCCACTGCTAGAAGTTAGCAGAATTTAGTTTCTTCCTGTAAAAATACATATACCTCAGATCTTTGCTAGATGCTGGAAGTCATAAAACAAGTACATTCCTCCACATTTCAAGACTAGTAATTATTTCACCCTAAAGACAATACAGAGAGCTCCCTAGTAAAGACATTATGTCTCTTGCTGCACTGAAAATTGAAAGATACCATCTTTTATTGCGTAGCCATAAAGTAATTTAATTTCAGCTATTTTTCTGAAGTTAACCTCCTATATTCCAGTTTCCACTGTTAAAATATATACATTTAAACAGCAACGATAGTGCATGCACATTTTTGTTCTATTCCATTAGGGCAGACTGTGGTTACATTTCAAACAGCACTTTGCAAAAACCTTTTCAACATACACTTCTATACCAACAGTTTGATATACACGACATACAGTTCTAATACATTTGTAACAAGCATCTTGTATAAATCACGTTGATATTTACAAATAACATATAATTATTTACAAAATTCCAGATAGCTGTCCTGGCATTATCTCCTTTCATCACAACTTCAACCCTCAATGATGTGCTAATCATTTGCCCAAAAAAAAAAAATTTTATGAGAAACAGACCAAAAATAGGAGGCAAAAATCTGGACATTCTGCGAAAATCTGTGGTATGCTGACCATCAAAAGAACAAACATTTTACATAGACACTAAAATGATCGAAAACAACAAAAATTAAAAGTCATTTATTTTGCAAACCCCCCACACCCCACATTAATTATATGTACATGCATCACATAGAGAGATAAGTGCAAATTCCCTTGCCCCACTGCACCATGATCTCAAACAAAGCTGCACCACGATATCATGCAAAAACAACACTCACTCATATGAGCATTCAATGTTTCAGACTGTAGCTAAACATATATATATATATATATATATATACACACACACACACACACACTAGATACAGATAAAATATACATGCTAACTTGATGAACAAGTATGTCATTGCATGCACCATGACCTTACTAAAAACATCTAGAAAAATAAAGTATCTCAAAGACTACACATGAAATGTTAAATGAGTTCAATGCAAGGTCCAAGAAATTTTAAATAGAGGAATCCCAAAAGCTCATTATGGTAACTTATGCTGGTTCTAGAGATGCAGCACATATTCAGATTCGGTGCAACTACCTTATTCTACACAAAACTTTGAAATTAAACGGGTTGGTATGCAATATATTTGTTTTATTTGTTGATGTTAATTTATAACTAGTTGTTTATCCCCAATTTTTTTCTTTTTGGCTTGAATTAAGGCTGAAAATAATATGTCAGTTAATAAAACTAATTAAAGCAAGTAAGTAATCATTTTTGAAACAATTTATGGTGACATAATGGTCAGGAATGTCAATAAGAAGCTATGTAAATTAGCAGCATTTTAACATTATTTAAAAAGCAGGCAGAACACTGCCTTCTAGAAATCAAACGCCACGGCAGTAAGAAATAAAATAAAACCTTTTCTTTTTTGCTTATAAAGTCTATTATGTTTTCTTTAGGGATGTGGTATGTCTATGTCTATATATCTCTTTATTATTGTATTACACTGCATGGAAGAGGCATTATGATGAATTCATCCTCAAAGTCTCCGATATAGATTGTAACAAGTGATCCTTCTGCCATTTAATAATGGCCAGCAGTGAGTTTCCTCATAAAAACATAATGGCATTATTAACATTTAAGTAAATGGTCTCCAAACCACCACAACACACTAAGAAAAATATTTTGTCTCCACACCTGCACAGCACAATATCAATCCAATCCACGGGTATGAAACTCTTAGTCAGGGCTGTGTGTGCCCTTCTTAATCGGACTTTAAAAATAAATGCTTGGATAAACAATGAACTAATTCTTATCTTCTATACAAAAGCAAATGTATAAAAACAGTACTTTTTGATAGAATCATAGCCAAAAACCGTAACTCACAATGATGACTGTTCCAACTTCATTTAAATAACACTACAAACAGAATTAAATAAGACAGCAATCTAAGAAAGTGAGATAGCTGCTCTTATAAATATGCAAACTAGAGTCAAAGGATGAAAGAACCATCCTCTGAGGAAAACATTTTGCTAGAGTGAAAAAGGTATATTTATTTATTCAAGATTCAAACATGCGCAGGCCAATTTTGTTATAAAATAAATATGGAGAGAAAGCTCTCTGGCTTTATTCTGTTATTCCTAAAGTCATAACACATGGATATTTTTATCAGTTTCAAAACCTAATGCATTGTAATGTTCTAATTTAATGCAACTACATTATTATAAATTAAATATTTGTTTTGACTAACTTCATAGTTTTCAGCATAAGTCTGCTGTATGCATGACTTGCTTTTTCTTAATGCAACATTTGTCTAGAAGACACTTGGGCACTTATTCTGAAATGAGTGAAAGAGTGAGGATAAAAAATTATTCCCCAATATAAAATGATGCACCTTTATCCTTAGTATTTATTAAACAAAAATAAATAATTTTTCCATAACTAGTTATGTCTGCCGTTCAATGTTACTCATGAAATTAATTAAATGATGGAAGATTTTCTATAATCAGCAGGGCATTTGTTTTCTTCTTCAGACCTCCTCACATGCATTTGACATATCCCTAGACAGGATCTGTACAGTTCATTATCAGCAGGGTAGACAGTTGCTGTCAGCCTTCTGTCAAAGCATGCTGCCCTCCAGTGATTGTTTGTATCCCTGTCTGCTGCATAATGCAATTACTGAAATCTATAATCTCACTTCAGACACTGGGGTAGGTCTTCTGTTAAAAAGTTTCAATTTAAGGGCATTATAAAACAATTTAACAAAAAATCTAGAAAAGCAGGAATAAAACTGGAGACATTTTTCCTCATCTTGAAACATTAAGATTATGTCACTGTGGATGTTATGACTAGTAGAAATGATGACATAAGAAAATGAAGGCACTGGTAACATTAACCTTAGTCACTTAACTGACTAAAGCCTAGAACCCAAAATTATTAACATAGACCACATTTTCAATTTTGTATTTAAAACGGATTAGACATACTTTACTAATTTCCTAAATAGCCAAGTTTCAAAACATCTAAAATACCTGTATCAATGGAAACTGCTATATCATAAAGTTACACTAAGGCAGAAGTAAGCAAAGATAGTTAAATTAAATTGCTTGTAAATATTTTTTTTTTCTTTTTGATAATGCACCTAAATCTGTATACTTTAAGCCTGATACAAAAACTAAATTGAAATTTCTCCAGTTAATGAAGCTACTAAAAGGAACATGTAATCTGAAGACTCCCCATCTACATAAAACAAAGCTCATCCCAGTCCATATTCAAGTGCAACTTAAATCTATGGATGAGAAACAGACAATTTACTCCAGGCCTCCCTCTTGCACTACTAATGGACAGAGGTAGCTCCTTAATGCTTTATCCCATACATGAGTCCCCTCATAATATCAATGGCATGATCCCAGTTATTCTCATTATGGCTAATATATAATTATCGACCATGGCATGGGTATAGCAAATGTACAACCAAATGGGATAAGTTATTTCAAGTATAAAAAGGGATTTGCAAACAGGATAACTGGCTATGCTTTAAATGGACCACAATGGCAACTAACCTAGTATTTACCTATGAACCTGAGAATTCTGTCAAGAACTTCTGCATTCTAGAGTCTCAGCCCTGATTCCAGGACCCTGTTCCACACAGAGGTCTGCAATGTGTCATGTAAACAAAGCTGTGGCAGATGTAGAACATAGCGATGTGAGAATGAGGAAAAAGGAATTGTGTCACTATATTAGGTTCCAGAATAGGACTTTGGGAATAGTATAAACTCATGAAGCAGAATGAAATGCGAATATTATTTCTTTTTTTAGTAAGCCAATGTGTATGAGTGCGCATTTTTCCCTCATAACATTCTGTATCCCGTCATAACCAGTTTGTTGGCATGCACTCTAGTTTTTAGATAACCACATCAGAAATGAGAAAAGGTAAAAATGTAATATGACTTTATGAAAGTTTTCTTTAGCATTCTGAAAACAATGAAGTAGACTTTTTTATTCATCTTCCACGTTCTATTAACTGCACTGAAATTAAACTGAATAAGGTAATGCCAGGAGAGTCACCTCTGATGTCAGTACATTCCACACCCATGCTGCCATCCCGACACAGTGTCTGTTATGGCTATAACACATGTCCCACTATTTTCCCTTGAGAGAAGAGGTTTCCGTCTGGAGAAGATTGTAAGAAGGCATCATACTGCTACACTGCAAGATAACACCCCAAAAGCCCACCGCCCATACATCTAACCTGGCCTTCCTTCCATTACCTGATCTTCAAGTCTCCAACAGAGAACAGGCAGCAATACAGCCAACCCAGTATGTCTCCTGAGAGGAGTCAAGTAGGGGGAACCTAATCATTTCACTTTTCTCCCATCACCTTCAACAAAGACACCAGATGCTACTTAAACTTGGGTCACCTAGGTCATAGTTACAGTGGAGCTGGCCAAATGCAATATCTGATAAGTGGCAAGTATATAGGCTCATCTGTTATAGGGACAATGGCAACCCAGTAAAGTAGAGATAATGCACATTCAGTGGATAACTGGAAATGTGGTTCCAGCTTACAAGCTTAGAGCCTGTTACAAATATTTTTAAACATTAGAATAAGTAACTGGTAGAAAAATAAGAGCAAATCAAATAACCAAATAAGACAAGCAAGTAGCTCAAGAAAATGAATGCAGATTATTTGATCCATGCACTACCCAGAAGCCTCTTTCAATTAACTGCAACTTGCTGAAAATAAATAACTGACTGCATTTCACTGAATCAGTTTAATATATACTAATGTTAGGCATTAGTTTTGAAGGGAAGTAAGCCCCATACACACAACATGCTATCAAACATATTACAATTCCAAGACCATAAAACATTTAACAAAAGAGAAAACCCACCTTCCCCACAGCTGCTCTTATTTCCCAAGGTTGTACAGCCTTGGTGTTGGAATATGTGAGATGAAGGGTGTGGCAGACACATCTAACCACAAAGGAGGTACAGAGGTGTCCCCCGTATGTATACTGTTAAACTGGTACAGCATGCTTTACTTTTCTGTTTTACCTTCATACCTATCAACTGTACAGATTTTCCCAGAATGACCAGATTTTTTACTTATATTGTTGGTCCATTTTTCATAAAATTGTGGTTTTCTGGCAAGTCATTGGCAAATCTTTTAAGACTGAAGTCAGAAAATAATGACATATTTGTGTTTCAGACTTCATACCCTTCAGAAAATCCATGCCAATGCAAAACCTATTAGTCTATCCGCATTCTATGTTTGTAAGAGCAATATTTAAAAGTTGTCACTATTTATGGGCCTTTGTCCCCCCATTATTTGTGGCTTTGTCCAGATTTCTTGTTCTAAGAGGTTGAGAGGTATGCTAGCTATGATTCAGTGAAATGTGCTTCTGAGAAGTACACTTGATCTGCAGATTATGATCATTCCAAGTCTGTGACCAAAAACAAAAATTGCCCAGAAACCACACAGTAATGATAAAGATAATGTATACAAGAATTTCTTAATGTTTTTTCAGACAGAGGGAAACATCCTCTCCCTAAACACACACACACACACACACACACACACACACACACACACACACACACACACACACACACACACTCTGACTTGTTATAGTTGTCTGTAAGGTTGCCATTTTTCCAGCAAAATACCAAGGGTAAATGCATTCCCCTTACAAAAATTAAATACTTTGCTCCTGCTTGTTTCAGCAGTTTTGGAAAGTTAAACAACTATGTTCAAAGCAATGTGCCTGAATTCCTTTGACTCAAGCATTTCAGTTCTGGATCAAGATCTACAACAAATATAATGGAAAATTTAAAAATAAACCCATATGGTGGAATACCCATATAAATCGCCTGTAACAGGAAAGGTGTAATTCTGTCCCCCTTAAGAGCACACCTTAGCAAACTACAAAAGGCCTTAAGGGTACCATTACAAAATTCAAAGCTGAATTTGAACTTAAAATAGCCACTAAAAAAATAAATAACTACAAATCTTTATTTAACAATGTCAGGACGCTAGCCAACAACCAGCAATGTTTGGAGCTAGTTTATGCTAATACTGCCCACTCTGACCCAAAGGAAAAGCTAATATCCTAGCTAACAAATTAGGGAAGCTTTTACTCCAACAACTATTATAGTTATTCCATGGTCCCAGCTGGCCACATAATTACTATAGTACAGGTCATCTCAGGCTTCTCAAAAGCTAAGAACATCTCCCCCATGGGCCCTGCTTAACATACCATGTTCCCTGATTATCATTACTAAAGATGGCCTACCTGAACCATTACTTAGGCTCTTTAATCTAAGCCACTCTGTTATAAAGATTACATTCCTGAAGCCTATTAACCAGTTATTATAATGTCATCATACAAGGGTGACCCAACCACAAACTTTGACAAATAAAAACCTGTTGTCTCACTATCCCCATATTCAAAATCACGGAATGTATTATCATAGATCTCATTCATGTGGACATTGAAACATCTCTTAATCCAGATACTTCATCAATTCTGCTTTGTTAGGCAGGTCCTGACTCTTTAACCTTGTTAATTTCTTTTAAAAAGTGGACGACTCATTTGAAATTGGTTACTCAGTACATACAGCACATATGGACCTGGCCATGCCCTTTGGCACTATTTCTGGTGTTATTGATATTCTTGCAAAAATGAAAATAAATCCATATGCTATGAAGTGAATGGTTAAATGATTGTCTGACAGAACTTATATGGTTAAAATTACAGATTCCACTTCTAAAAACAAATTACCGCTGATGTACAAAAGGGATGATTGTTGGGTTCTCTCATATTTAGCATCGTTTTTTCAGGTCTTCAAGCTAGCATTCCCAAATGACCATTATCTAGGTTTATAGATAGTAAACCATGTGTTATTCTTTGATGTTCCACTGAAAAATTGCCCCATGTTACCAGTTGCTGCAAGGACAATGATCTTAAATGTGAAAATAATTTTTGTATAACAAAATGAACTATTCTACATTTCCACATCGTACCTTATAGATAACATACCCCTCCAATCAGACCCTGTTGTAAGGGATCTAGGCACTTTTGTTGATAATTCCTTGTCTTTTGACAATCATGTCTCTGCACTCCTGCAGATCAAAAGACGTCTTAATTCCTCTTTACATAATCTCTTCAGATCTGCTACAGAACATAATCACCCCTTTGGCATGGATCTGTCTTTGCATATCTCTCAACTTCAGAGACCTCAGAGATTTCTTACTAAAAAGATCTACAGCCTCAAGACCTTCAGTTATATGGACAGACTGACAGCTCTCTACTTTTCTCAGTCTATTACAGATTCCACTATGGTAATTTGTGGCTACTGCTTCATCCCATGAAAGGGAATCTTACTTAACATTCTTTTTACAGGAAAAATGGTTCCTCAAGCACCCTATTAAAGGAGCTAAGCTTTCATCAACAGAAAAATAAGACAGACTGGTGTTGTACATTCATATCACAACATGTCCCCCACCTCTAGAATAAACTTCCACTACAAGTTAAATAGACTACCACCCTTGGCACTTTAATGATAAAACCATCTGTCTGAATGGACAGCCTCAAATTCTCCTCTGGTCTAGCTTATGTTACCCTCATTTAAATGGGAGGAAGTTTTTGATATGGTTTATTGGCTTGGCTTGTAATTATCTACAGACTAATTACCTACTACTTACGTATGAACTCATACATTAATTCTAACTACAGTAAATCTATTGAGATTTCAGAATAAGGGTTATTAGTCTTGCCACAATACAGCCTGTAACCTAAACAAGATGAGAAAGACTGAGTATATCAGAGATGCCAGCACTGGTCTGCACTGTATAGTGGAGATCACTGCTGTGATGAAATGAAACTGAAGTAAAGAACTATAAAAGCTCAAAATCGCATTTAACAATACAAATCCAGATATTGTCAGAACAATATGTGGTCTATTCCAACAAGAAAAAAGTGCAGGCCTGTAACTTTTTACACTTTACAAAACATGTCTTAAAAATCTAACCAGGAAGGTGTTGCATCAATATAGCATAACACAGTCATCCAAATGCATAAGTAAATTAACATTGCACAGTCTGTAGTGTCTCTGAGTAGTCCGACAGAGAGCAAGGTGATATACATTTTAAACATACATCTGCTACTTTCTTCACCTTTACCACTTGCAATTTAATAGTCTGCAAGCGCTTTTTCATTCTGGAAGATCTGGGTTCTACCACCACACCAAGTATTTGGAATATTGAACCAGACTGCACTTACGTTGCTGTAATGGCACAGAAATAATGCATGGGAGGGATATGACACCCCCATGTTACCTTTTTTGCAAAGGATGTCAAACAGCAGTCACAAATTTCTATTAAAAATAACGAATAAAACTGTATCTACAGCTTATCTTCTGGAGTAGCATTTACTTGACCAGAGAAAGGCAGCAACAGTTCTCCTTCACAAGAGCAGATCCAGGAAAAAGAACACTCCCAAGTCTTATACTTAACTCTAGGCAAGACTACAGGTCAGTGAAGCTTCCTTCACAGAGGGGCAAACACAGGACTTCACATGAGCTGTTTTGTGAAGTTTTGTGTTTCTGGTAGAGTCCCCTCACCAAACTGGTCCAAGAGGAGGGCCCATATAAAAATCTGATCCAAAACGTGACCATTATCCCATATGATGGTTCAGATGAATAATCAAAGAATGTCACAAATAACAGGGTTACAGAGACCCCCTGCAGAAGTCAGGCCTGAAGGTGATATTCAAAGCCAAGGACCTTATACCTGGGAAATCCTCACTACCTAGCCAGACTCATCAGAATAAAGCTTATTGCAGCCAATGAGTAAGCTCACCAGTCACATAATAAAGGCAGGGGACTGGTTATGAAACCAGTGAAGTGGCTGGCAGAAGTAGGTGGAGTAAAACAAAACAGGCTCTGCTTATTGAAGCTGGTGCTTCAGCGATGAAATGTCACTTCACTGCTGGGGGAACAAACTTGTGCAAGAGGTTGAAATGTGGTAGCCACATTTAGTCAGTTTTACCTCTAAACTCTGAGTTGCTTCTCAAACCAGACATCTCAAGTGAAGGAAGTCTGTCTTTTTCTGGGGTTGACTCTCAAGAGAGGTTCTGGTAAGTGTGGGAGTACTAGCATCCAGGTGTGTGGTGACATGGGCACCACAACACGATTGTGTGCTGGAGAAAGGAAAACGCTGCCTGTTGTGTCCAAATGCACCCAGATGTTATTCAGAATATTCAGCCTTCTTACAGATCACATGTATGGTTTTGCCTATTTGTCTGCAATTTTCTGAGAGACTTCAATGCTCACATGAGGTATGATCATGCTGCTCATCCTGCAGACACTGAAAATAAGAACAAAAGCTCTAGAAAACAGGAACATCCATCTAAAGATTTGGACATCTAATAAGCATAAAATGAGAATACCAAATAGCACATATTGCTTCCTGCTTCCAGTTGGAATGTCTGATACTATTCAGAAACAAGTGTTTAAAAAGGACAGTGATAAAAATAATGGAAAAATATAAGCATATTGTCAAAGGGAGAGTAAAGTGTAGATTTTAATTAATAGCGTCACAAACCTCTACCTATAAGGTAATTTCTTTTTGCTTCAGAAAACAGGACTTGTAACATGTCTGTTGTCTCTCATCCTATGTTATGATTAAAGAACAACCGGCGGGGTAGTTTGTTTATATATTATTATATAGAAACACATCAGAATAGATAGCAGCAACATAAAATATAAACAAACTGATTGACAGACCATTACATAAATGCATGCTTACATCTCAAAAGCTCTCTACAAAATGGCAGTCTGGCTCGCACATCCTAAATATTTATACACATGTGCAATCCCATGGAAAGCTTCTTAAAGGTATACATACATACTTACTGATCTATATCCTCCCTCTTTAATGAATTACCCACAATAAAATGACATCTGAAAAAGACATACAATTATACAGACACTAAGAAATCAACACAATGTATATGTCCAAGTTGCCGTGTGTCTGGAAATACGACCTGATCTAGTGATTTAGCAATTAGGACTGGGTTTAGTAACAGGGATAGTAATTGGTGAACAATCTGTTTGAGGAATTTTGGGACTCTTGTCAGGAACAGGGATATTTGTTGGAATGTCCTCTGGAACTAGAACCCTGGATAACTCACTCTGAGATCTAGAGTCTTTTTTCACAGGCAAGCTGCTGCAATACAGGTTCAGACACCAGTACTAAATGTTTCACATTCTGCCTAAATTCTACTCCTTGTGATTCCACAATGTACGATTGCGGCTCTGGATATATACTTTTCAGGACTCCAATCTGATCAAAACCTTTGGCCGTCTGCATGCTTACTACCTCCCTTCTCATAATGGACTGAGCGGTTTGCTGGACTTATCATAATAGGACTTGTGGGGCTAAAGCATTTTCATGAGTTGAGCTCTCACTGCTTTGTTGTTCTTAGCACAGGGAACCAACA
This sequence comes from Protopterus annectens, assembly GCF_019279795.1. NCBI lineage: Eukaryota > Metazoa > Chordata > Ceratodontiformes > Protopteridae > Protopterus > Protopterus annectens. The sequence continues at coordinate 612,636,221 of NC_056749.1, read as the reverse complement.
GATTGCTACTAATTTGTAGTGTGGTTCTGGTTTGTCTCAATAAAAGCCTTTGTGCAGGTGAACCAAGATGTTTATAATGAGGAATATTTCTGAGATTCAGAAAAACATCTCTATTGTTTCGAATTCTCTAATAAGTATTTCACACTTTGAACTGCACGTTCTGCCAAACCATTTGACTGTGGGTATTCAGGGATACTCGTAACATGAATAAAGTCCCACTCTCAGCAAATCTCAGACTGCTGGCTTGTAAAATGTGTACCATTGTCAGAAATAACTTTGTGTGGACTACCGTGGACTGCAAAATGACACTTCAACTTAGTAACGACAGTACTGAATGCTAGATTAGGAAGTAAGTCAATCTTGAACCAATCTGAATAATAGCCTTCTAACACCAAGTAATGTTGACCATTCAATTCGAAAATGTCTGTAGCTACTGTCAACCAAGGTAGTTCAGGCATCTGGTTTAGCTGAAGTGGTTTCTTCTGTTGATGTTGCTTAGTACTATTACACACAAAACAACATGCAAGTACTCTAGCAATATCCTTTGACATAGAAGGCCAAACTACTAGTCCTCTTGCCCTTCTTTTGGTAGAATCAGTTGCTGGGTGGCCACGATGCAAAATTGTAATATACTCTTGTTGCAGGGATTTTGGAACAATTACTTTTGCACCTTTTGTGATGATACTATTGTCAAACAAAATCTCGTCTCTGTAAGGAAAATAAGGTTGCATTTCTACTGGTAAACAAAATTGCGTAGATGGCCATCCTTGACTGATAAAGTGGTCAAGCTGCTGAAGAAATGGATCTGAGGCTGTATGACTTCTAAGCTCATCAAGATGTGCGGAAGAAAAATTTCTCACTTCCATAACTTCAAAATCAAGTTTCTCATATTCATGCTGTTCAGTGGTATTTCTGGGAGATCTGGATAAAGTATCAGCAAGATAAAGAAGTTTGCCTTTTGTGTAGGCAAGATTGAAATTATACTTATGCAATTTCAACATCATGCATTGCAATCTGGCAGGAGCTGTATGCATAGCCTTTCTCAAAATAGTGACTAGAGGTTGGCGCAGTCAGTTTCGATTTGAATTGGGCAGCCAAAAATATAATAATGGAACTTCGAACATGCAAACAATTGCAAAAAGCTCTTTATCTGTACATACCACATCTTAATTTGGGTTAGAGTTCTGGATGCATAGTCTACTGGTCTACCGTCTTAAAGAATGACTGCACCAAGACCAAACTTTGAAGCATCACAAGAAAGAGCAACTGATTTGTGAACATCATAGTATCCGTGAGTTGTTAGACTGGCAATTCTCTGTTTCAGGGCATCAAATGCTCTTTGGTGTTGTTATGACCAGGACCAGGATACATCTTTGGATGCCAACTCTCTGAGCATTGCTGAAAGTTGGCTCAAGTCTGGAATTAGTTTGCCTAGATAGTTAACCATGCCAAAAAAACATTGTAAGGCTTGAACATTGCCTGGAGCCGGCACCTCAAGAATTGCTGTTTGCTTGGAAGGATCTGGTCATAAGCTTGAACTGGTACACAAATAACCAACATAAGTAACTTCTCATAGCCTAATCATGCACTTCTGGGAATTCAGCTTAAGATTCACTTCAAGTGATCTTTCCAGAACTTTCTTGAGGTTTCTGTCATGCTCAGCTTCGCCATTACCTCCTACTAGAATACCATCTACTATAACAGCACACGGATAACCAGAAAAAATATGTTCAATGGCACTTTGGAAGACTTCACTGGCAGAATTTATCCCAAATGGCATTCTCAAGAATCTGTACCTCCCAAAAGGTGTACTGAAAGTGGTCAGCAATGAAGATTTTTTGTCAACCAAAATTTCCCAAAATGAACTCTTCGCATCCAAAACAGAAACAAATAGCAGCATTTAGCATAAGAGCAGCGACTTCTTTGACTGTATGCATTGGATGATGAGGTTGTTTCAGTGCTTTGTTCAAATCTCTTGGATCAATAGATATTCTGATACCATCCGAGCTTTTCTGATGAGCCATGACCATGGAAGATGCCCATTCAGTAGCTTCATCAACTGGAAAAATCACACCTTGCGGCACCATTTTCTCTAGCTCAGCCTTGACTCGGTTCTCCATAGCTAGTGGAACTTTCCAGGCTGGTCTGACAATTGGGCTGACTTCAGGGTCTAACTTCATGGAGTACACGATTGGGAGTTTGACTAGTTTGTCTTTGAAAAGATCAGCATAGGCAGAGAAAATAGACTGGGCAAAATTTATAACAGTGGTCTTTTAAGCTTACATGGTGGATTTCCTTATTAAATGAAAGTAGTCCCATTTTCAAACAGTCTGTGAAGCCTATAGGATTTCAAAACTAATTAACTAATTAAACAGTTGGAACCATTATTTAAACCGAGGGTGAGTGGAAAAATGTAGATTCTGATGAAGTCTCCGTGGAGGAGATGAAAGCGCTTAATCTGGTTGCTTTTTACTGTCTTTTATTGTTTTTTATTAAAATATGTAATTTTTGCTGAACTGCGGTGGATTATTGGAGGAATTACATTTCTACTACGGAGGAAAGCCTTTATTGATACTGAACTGCGCATTGTAGTTTTTGTTTTGTGGGTCTGTGAAGCCTAATAATGACTGGACATGCTTTTTGACTATGTAAATTGCAAGTCATAGCCGTTTGCAGCAGAGTAATATGAAAGCACTACTGAACCTTCAGTCTGAATTCCTTCACCACCATAAGCAACTAGTTTCACACACACTGCCAAATCAAGCTTCTCACCAGAACATACTCCAGCAAATGTTTCTGCTGACATAACATTGCACTTTGAACCTGTGTCAACCTTGAGATCTATGGGTCTTCCATTTATCTGAACAGTCCAAAATACTTCATTCTTTGCCCATAAATCTACTGTATTGACTTTCATTAAGCACAGACACACCATCAACATAAAATGTAGGGTCAAAGCTTTGTAATTGATCAACTAGTCTCCTTGAATGTTCTCTTTTAATAAAAGAATGAGCATCTTTTGATTTACAAAATCTTTGGAAAGGATTCCGCTTTTTACATCTATGGCATTTTTGACCAAAAGCTAAGCACTTTTCTCTTTCTGACATGACTGCCACCATAATTACGACAGTTGACTATGAGGCTAAGTGAGGGAACATGCTTTGAGTTTGCTGACTCACTCTTGTGCTTCACTGAGACTGTGCGTGCTCGGGAATTTGCTAGAAAGCTAAGGGGTTTACCAGGGGGTTGCTGCAGGTCCTGCAACACTCCCATGTGCTTGGGCCTGTTTCTTTTAACCATGTGCTGCATATAATATCAACATTAGCTCTAGAATATACTGGAAGCATGCATTTCTCATTTGCAAGCATATTTGTGCGTTCTTCTGTGAGCTCATATATCTGACAAATCTCAATGGCCTTATTCAAAGTTAAATCACTGTCACGAAGCAAAATCTTTCTCACAGCATCATCTTTAACACCACACACAGTTCTGTCTTATCAACTCAACCCTTACATCATTAAATCTGCACATTTTTGCCTTGTTTCTCAAGTCCGTTACATATTCTGCAAAATTTTCCCCCAGGCTTTTGATTCCTTGTGTAAAATAAGTGCCTTTCCATTGTAATATTAATTTGGGGACTACACATTTCTCTAAATTTACATTTTAAGCATTTGGGGTCTTCCCTTGATTCAGCCGGTACCACTATATGTAGGTTCCCCCTCCCCAGCAAACACAGCAGGTGCATACAGAAATGAACACTGTCTTTCTATGGCTTCTGAACCAGCTAAATTAAGCAGAATAAATGCCTTTGTATGTGCATCTTTGTTAGAAAATGCAGCTTTTATGAAAATATCTTATTCTTGCTCAAACACACTTCAATTCTCTGCAATATTATTATCAAAAACAAGTGGACCCGGTTTTCGGAATCCTTCAGCCATGCCAATAGAAATCCTTCAGCCATGCCAACAAAGTATGCTTAAACACACTGCAAATATGGCCCTTGCAATTATGCATGAACATGCACACATGCCAGGTACTTGTAGTAACATTCAAATGCACAATAAACTCTTTGAAATACTGTATTTTGGGAAATATGCTTTGAAATGGCTGTATTTTGCGAAATAACTGTATTGCAATACTGCACAAACTTGCAAATGCTTTGTATACTTCAGATATCTTGAATAGCTTTAATTAATGTGAAAAAGTAGCACATAGTGAAAAAATATGGTTGTTTTCCTCATTTTATACATTTTATGCAATTCGGACATTGTTTAAAACATTTTCATAACTATTTCAAATATATTTATCAATATGTCACAGTTTCGGACATTTCATTTAACTAGAAATTTGTTTTGAACATTCTGAGTGCTTTGTTTTATATTCTTTGAGTAAGAAATCATTTAAGCAAGTTTTAGTACCTGGAATTAATTTCTGACCTGTTTTGTGAGTTGTATGTGCAGTAGGGATGATCCATTTCTCTATAATCCTCCAACATTAATTGAGTACCTCTTGGGCTCGATTCTGGATCCCATTCTGACACCATGTCACTCGTCCTATATTATGACTCAAGACAAACAGGTGGGGTAATTCATTTATTATTATAAAGAACACATCAGGATGGATAGCAGCAACATATAATAAAAACAAATTGATTAACTGACAGAACATTACATACATCATGCTTACATTTCAACAGCTCTCTACAAAATGGCAGTCTGTCTTATACTGCTCCGTATTTATACACATGTGCAAGCCCATGAAAGCTTTTTAAAGATATACATACATACTGATCTACAAATGTTCTCTTTCTTTAAATTATTGTTGTCACTAGTATCTTGGTCATATAGTGTAGACAAGTACAAAAATCACATAGTATGAGGGGGATTCAGAAAATTGTGCAAAGAGGTAAATCAAGTCTGAATATAGGGACATACCTCCAAAAATAGGGACATCCTGTACAGGGGGTAAACCATGCCTGAAAATATGAATCACTCAATAAGAGACACCAAGTGTACCAATGGAACCAGGAACCAACAGTGCAAGGTACACTGAATGGTATGCAAGACTGCAAACAAGCATATCTCCATCTGCTGAGGCACCGGTTGTTACAGAAATAATTATAACTGATTATGTTAAGAACCATGTTTATTATACCCCACAAGTTGAGAATACAAACTTTCATTCTCATCAGTTAAAAACAGACTTCTTCAGAAATTAAAATGTCTCATATAAATAACAAGATTGATCACATGACCTTCCACACCCAATAAAATGATCACAACTTAAATTAATTAAATACAAAATCAATGAAGAATTTTTATGTTTAAAAATTCACATTTATAGAATTAAAAATAATTAAAATATTTTTAACTGATTTGGTTTATATAACAATCTAAAAACCTTCCATTATTGTTATACTACATCTGCTATATCAAACATTAAAAACATTAAAATAACCATTTTCTAAATCATAATTTATATATTGATAATTTATAACTTAGCCATCATGTTCTTTAAAAGGTTTTAACTGAAATAAAATCATATATAAGGGGACATTCCAGCATCCAATTTGAGACACCCTAGTAATTCCTAATATTTGATTGTAAGTTCCCATTCCTTTCCTCTTTTTCCAAAATTAAAAAAAAAATGCAAATTTGTTAAAACCCTTGCACACCTCAAAATGTTTATATAAAGCATTGTTATTGTTGTTGTGTCTTTCGGCTTTTCCCGGTTAGGGGTCGCCACAGTGGAACTCCGGTCCGCTAATGATTGGCAGTAGATTTTTACATGCCGAGTTGCCGGCCCTGATGCACAACCTTCAACGAAGGTACTACCTACTTATATCATAGTAGTGCTCTTATATACGCTTTATCAGCACTCTCCCAGTTTTTCCTACATAAAAAGCATTGCTGTTGCACATTGCAAGACAAATCAAGCTATGGAGGCACATTATCTCTTTTTGAGGAAGATCATAGTGCCCATTTCATTGGTTAGGACTACCCAACAACAAGTGCACTTTTTCTCCAGTCCAACTGAACCTTTAGCCAAATTTTCAACCATATCTTTGATATTCAAATTCCTTTTATAAACAAATTGGGGTTCATGTCCCACAGTTTCACACACTTCACCAAGTAAATTCCAATGCTTCTTAATAACATCTTTTATATTATGAGCAAATAAATTATATTCCAAAATAAGGGCTCTTGAATTATCACATTGCTCACCCCTTACATCCTCACTGACTTTACTAATCTATTTAGATACTAGTCTATCACTATTACATACAGTATGCTTAGATCCCTAACCTAAGATGGGTACATATTTATTTTCCCATTCCATTTCAATTTCAGACCTAATCTGTTTAATCAATTCAGTAGGGTAACCCCTATTTAAAAACACCATTTTTAGTTCATCACATTCTTGAAGAAAAACATCTTTATCTGATATCATTTTAGCTTGCCTAATGAACTGCCCCTTAACAAAGGTCTTATTCTGTAAAAATGTGAAGCAACTCCTAAAATAACTGTTAGCAAAAGTTGGTTTCATATAAATTGTTGACATAAACATTTGGTTTCATATAAACTGCTGACATAAACATTATTTCACCTTTAGTTAGAAGTACATCTAATTAAATCATAGAATCCTTCATAAATTGATAAGTAAATCTTAGGATGGTAGCTATTTCTGATAACTGTTGTATATAAACTTGGGCAACACTTTCATTTCCTTCCCATAAAATAAATTAATAATCTAGGAAGCAAACATAAAGCTTACAATATTCCAAAAGACAATTGGAATTAAAGGCAAATTTACATTCCCATGCATAACCAAATTTGCAAATACAGGGGCACAGGTTGCTCCCGTCGTCATCCCTGATATTTGTTTACAAATTTCCCCTTGAAAGAAAATAATGTTGAATTTTAGGGCAATTTCATAAATCCTAAAAGTTTCTCTTTGACATTTGACAAAAATTCCAAAGTAAACAACGATTCATTAAAAAGTTCAAACCCTTCCATTTGGAGTATAAATGAAAATAAATCTATAACATGTAACTGCAAGAAATTTCATGTCCTTGCTCCATAGGTTAGGTGTTAATCTACCTAGACAGTTCCATGAATCCTTTATTGCATAGGTTTTTAACAATCTATCACTATGGCATATGGATAAGTTTTTGAACTTTGAACCCCACGCTGCCACAATTGGCCTAAATGGGGGATTTACTATATCCTGAAAATCTTTGGGATTATAAGATGTGAATTACATAAAAAATAGTACAATACATTATTAATCATTCTTTGTAGAAGACTGTCTACCAACCAAATATCTGTTTTGTTTTGTTTTTTGTATGCTGTGTTCACTTCATTTTTAGAAAATTCCACATAGGTGTTATGATTCTGTAATAAATTAAGCACATTGTCAATTTGATCAAAATAACTGTCCCTCCCCCCTTATCAAGCTTCATATCCCTATATCTGCTTACCTTTATATAAATTATATATTTCCTTTTCACAGATTTTTGAAAAGGTTTGCACATGAGGGTCATATTAGGGATACAAATACTTTTTTTTCTGAAATATGTTAGTCCCTTGTCTGTCAGAAGCAACATTCAATTGTATCATTAAATTCAAACTGATAACTAATATAAATTCAGAAATGGAGTCCACAGGCTTGCCATACTTAACAGGAATAAATGTAAAGCATTTTTCAAATAATGAAACTAGTTCTGGGCTAACCTCTAAGCTGCTATAATTAAATATCTTATAATCATTTCTCACAGAAACTATAACACCATATTCATAGGGTTTCATGATGTCTAGTGACTCTGATATCGGTCTCTTCCTTTTCCTCTGCCTTTTCCCTTTTCCTGTCCCCTCTTCAGTTGTCTTGAATGGTTGTACCCCATACTGGTTTGCTCCCATAATATCCTCTGATGGGAATTTAAAATTTGGGGGTCCAATTTGTTGGCTAACCTTTCAGACCTCCGTAATAGGGGAGAACTCCAAAAGATTAGAGCGATCAGGTGCCTTATCCACTTCAAGTACTATTTTCTTTCCCCCATATTTTTATCTGTTGGCTTCACTTGATAATTATTTATATCCCTCCTTGTTTTTCCCTAAAACATATGTTGTGTTAGTTGCATATTCATTTTCATCCCTTACCAGATTTTTTGTTTTTATTTTAACCATCCCAGCATGCCCATTAACTTTGTTAAAAATATCATCATAAATATTCTTTTTATAAGGAACAAGTAAATCAGTCTTAATTTTCTGTTGTAATAAAATAGCTTCCTTCAGTACAATTGTCAAACACATTTCATTATGTTTAAACATAAACTGAATTAGTTCTAATCCTTGCTTATTAAACAACTTTATCAAATCATTATAAAATACTGTTCAACTCTGTCATGATATCTATTCATAACAGACCCCAGTGATTGCTATGGGGGCATCCCTATGATCATCTGGTGAACATCAGTGGTGAATGAAGCTGTCAGCTTAAAAAGTGGCTTTTCATACAGTGATAGTGGGGGGGGGGGGTCTATGGATCCAAATGATAGCGCATGTCAGATCAGAAAGGTGGCTTTTGCAGGAGTCACCAGTGTAAAGACCCCAGATATATGAGGAGTTTGGCAAGGGAGATGTCTTTTGATTACTCTATAAGAGGTCCTGGTAAATGATAAAATGACTCAGGAGAGTAAAGTGGGATAATGCCCACAAACTGTCAACAGTAAACATACAGAAGTTTTATTTATGAAATTTTTGGAAGGTAGAAGGAAGAAAGACACTAAGGTAAATCCAAATCTGGTGAACATGCTAAACATTGAGGAAACAGTGCAAGAAGCAGATGGTGGAATTTGAAATATTTTATTATGGGAATAGAGAAGTCCTAGCTAGAATTTCTGATGGGCACTGCTGTGATGTCATGCATAATAAGGTGTGTAATGTGACATGGAAAGCAAAGACAGTACCTCTGGAATAGGATCAACCTTTCAAAAAAAGGTGAACAATTAAAATTATAGAAGGATCATGCTAGTCATCCTTCCTAGAAAAGCCTACAGTAGAATTCTGGAAAGGAGACTTTATTCAAAAGATATATTTCTGCATTATTAGAGGAGCAATGCTATTTCCATCAAGCCTGTGGAGGAACTACTTTTCCTTTTGCGGGGTTATGACAGTTTATTAGTGCTGCCTGTGTGTGTTGTGTGTACCTGGAAAAGTTATGTAACTGTATAGCATATAATTTCTTGTATGAGGGGACTATGGCAGTTCAGAGTCCATAGATTGTTGCGCACCACTCTCACCTTGTATTTAATTACAAGAGTTTTGGTTACATTCTCAGCATTAAGTCAAAGGCTGTGATTGTCTTCCTTTTTTCCCATTTGTGATTTACATGGACAAGTTAACAAACCACGGAGAGGAGTCTAAAAAGTATTCAGTTTAGGGGACACAAGGATTGCATGACTGCTATTAGTCTCAAGTGACTACAATCTCTTCCATACACCAGAATGAGAACATGCAATGAGAGAAGTGATGGGTTGAGAAAATCACCAGCTGCACCTCTGAATGAATGTTTCTCTCCCAAAAAGGGAATGGAGTTGTCTCTGCTGATGAGAGGGGGCAGGTTATCTCACATGGAAGAGTTGAATAAAATTGAGGTCTTGTTCATGACTGAAGGTAAGTGGGATCAAAAGACTGACAAATGGATCAATGCAGTGGTAGTAGTGATGCAGGCATCATACTGTGGTGTAGTGATAAAGTAAAAGCAGAGTCACAGGATGATGCATTCCATATGCTGGTCAGTCTTTACTTCCATAGGTCCCTATAGCCATGAGCTTTGCGTAGTGAGTCAAAGAATGAGATCACTCACACAAACACATTTTTTGCATCTCCTCTAAAGGGTAGCTGGGTTCATTTTCCATGACATCTGAAGAACAGTTTTCCCTAATAGGTATAAAGGGGCTCATACTATCTACAACCCACTTTCAATATTACAGTTGCTCCTGTGTGATGCCATCTCCTTTATACAGTAAAATCTCAGTTAATCGGCACCCATGGGGATTGGTTTTTGGTTGCTTGAGAATTACTATTAAAAACAGGCATGCCTAATACTGTACCCTATACTATTTGTCTGGTTTGACTTGTTCTTAGGTTGGAGAAAGGGGGAATTTATTCCAATCTTCCTTTTTAAATCTCCAACACTCTAAAAATATAAGGTATGCTTCTGTGGGGGGGGGGGGGTGACAGAAAGTGCAACACATGAAAATTGTACTGTATTTCTTCTGTATATTTTTCCTTGTTGCTTGAGCTCCGGTTAATTGAGAGTTTACTGTACCATGTTATGGCAGTTCTGGGAAAACAGTGGTGAATAGTGGCTATACTAATGCACCGGCATAAGCTGACAGCCTTTTCTTTTTTTTATAAAAACTATTTCGCCAGACAGTTTGCATATGATCTCAGGAATGGGTCAACAGTATGAAATAGTAATACTAATGAAGTAGTGAAGTCTAAGATAAAATATCACAGATTCCTCACTTTTAGAATATTAACCTCACCTAGTTTGGTGATCCTTCACTTGTGGTTGCAGCAAAGCCAGCTAAAAAATTCTGTAAGGTGAGCTGCTACAGTGGTATGTTAGCAGCCTTAGCAGAGACCTCAAAAGTTAAGCTGCACTTTTGGTCAGTTTCAGGTCTACAGTCTTCCCCAGCTGTCCTACTCTAGTCCCTTGCTGTGTGCCTGCCTTTGGAACTTTCCAAGCCACCCTGAGCTCTGCTTCAGTCAATATCCCCTACTGGAACAATAAAAATTCTTGGTGGAACAATAACAATTCTTCGTAACTTTAGATCCATTTTCAAAGCTTTATTGTGATAAGTATTTTCACCTTATTGCACAAATCATTGTTAGAATAACTTATAGGGTAAAGCAACATGATACCATGTCTGATGATGCAAGGTATTGCCTGCTATGCCAGGGGAAGAAAGGCAATGGATGTGTTACATATGCCAGCATAGCTAGCTGGAGTTTTGTAAAGAATTATATGTCAGTTGTATATAAAGCTGATTTGTACAGATGCTTCTGTTAAAAAATGTATTTGTATTTGCTGCTTGTGTTAAAAATGGTGGGTCCTGCTGGACAAAAAAGGAATACAACTGCATGTCAGACTGTATTGTAACTGTTGAAATGAATATATTGTAACAGAGGATACTGAAAGAAAAGAGGTTAATATCAGTTCAGCTAACTTTTTAAAATAGTCTGAAATTAAATCATCTGGTGTAGGCCATAAAGATTGTATCTCGCAGTTCGGATAAGAGCCAGAGACAAAATGTCTGTGAAAACCAGGACTAGGAATCCTACTGTATTGCACCCAATTATTTTTAGTAAAAAAATACTTCTACAAATGGTAGCATTTCCAAGCCAAGCAGCAAGACTTTCAGGAATTGGAACCACAGTTCCAATAAATAAATGCAATTTACTCTCAAAGGTTAAATATTTTCTATAAGACCAGCCACAATGAAAAATATAGTTATATTTAATAATAAATAATAAAATAGAAAAC
>NC_056749.1:612572168-612617168 GCF_019279795.1 Protopterus annectens | reverse complement strand
TATATATATATATATATATATATATATATATATATATCACACACACATATACATATAGATCTCTCTCTATGGAGATATATCCATACATATACATACATATAGTTATCTATATGAGTGATGGTGAACCTTTTGGGTTTGGTGTGTAAAAAATTTGGAAAATGCCTATCTTGACTCTGCTGGTGTGTCACCACCCCCCTCCCTCCGAACAAAAGAGAAACAATTCTTTACATATTCATTTATTTAAAAAAATACAGTCCAGTTGTGTGCTGCTATGTATTATAAAAGTAAAGGAAAAATCAGTGACTTACAATATATAAATCTATGTATGCACTGATTATTGGGCTTAAAACACAGTGTACCAAAAATTACTCTACTTTTAATAATTTTGAATTGAACTGAAAAAAATAGGGAACACACAGCTTTAGATTTGATTAACATCAGTTAATGACTTTTTTGTTGCTGTGTTTTAATAAATAAGTGCAGGGTCAGATATTTCTTGTATTTTTGTTCATTCAGTTTCTTTGGTAACTTGGGTGTTGTTGAACACTGGTGTGTCACCCAAAATGTCATTGTGTGTCACCTTTGACACACGTGTCATAGGTTCGCCATCACTGATCCATACATCTGCATAATCTGCATATATAATGAGTGTGTGTATGTGTGTGTGTATATATATATATATATATATATATATATATATATATATATATATATATTATATATGCACACATATACATACGCACACACACACATAGAATTATGCCCAATATTGCCTGTTGTTTCATATACTTTGATCATTACTGTTAGGCACACAACAACAATATAAAATATGGAGAAAAAGTCCAACATAAAGGGATTACATCTAGCTTTTTTTCCTATAATAACACTGTAAATATATTGAGTGGATTGTTTTCAAGAGACCTTGTGAATTTAATGTTGACTCTGTTCAATGTCTTGTATTTCTCCTGATCTCCCAGGGCAGGAGGGTATCACAACATAAATGTCACACATGGCTGGTTATTTGTCTTTGATATAGCTGCAATACAAAGAAAACAAGTTTTCCTATACAAAGAAGAAAAAAAAATGAACAGCAACCATTTTCTACCCTAGCTGTATACATTACATTTTTCCTTTATTCAATCCTTTGTAAAAGCTATAAAGAAGTTAACTGATGACACATCATACAACAGAGTGTATTAGTAATAAACATTCAAGGTTCACATGATCTGCGCTGCTGTATACAAAATGTGCATTTCCCTTCTGATAATGATGTTCAGAATGATAATCCAATTATTGTGACAATTTTGCATGCCCAGTAAAGAACTACAATTGTTACTTAAATGAATATGTGGAGATCAGCTTCAGACCTAAAATAAAACTGCTACAGTCAATGCAATAGCCATTAATTATTCTTACGCTGAAATAGCTGCAGTTAAAAGTACTGTCAGCTGGAGATTTTCCATTGCTTTATTTACATTTAATCTTTCTCTTTACAGTCCACAACTGCCAACCTATACTCTCTCCCTTGGCTGATTTTCAGAACTACAACCTGCCATCTGGTCTGTACTACATGTAATTTCTTGTAGCATCCTGCAGTTAATCAGCGCAAGTAAAACATGACCATTTGACTTATCTTTATCATCCTTGTTTCACCTATGCAGACAAGGTGATTCATATTTAAGACTACAGTGGACTAACTTCAGGATTACCAGGTACTGGCCATAATGAGGTCCTTGATGAAATGTATCCGATATCCCTGGAACCCGAAACTCTGACAGCAGGGTATTCAAAGAGTCTGTCTTAGAATATGAAAATAGTCACATAGTATCCTGTAAAGCCATCCCCACCTCTTTGCATAAATAGAGAGACTGCAGACGAATACAGCTGATTTTATACTATAGCACTGTTTTAAAAATGTAAAGCAATTATTTTAAAATAATGCCATTGTCTAATAGCAATACACCATGAAAGGATTATGGATAATTCCTATACTTATGTGTGGTTGGTGGGCTTTTGCTTAAGACTAGTAAATGTAAAAAAAAATATTTTTCAGTGATCATTTCTTAGACTTATCAATCAGACATCAGTATATAAACCTAGGTTTCCTGGCTGATTGTTACCCATTATGGATTAAGACTGATGTAAATTGTAATTATAATAACTGACATCACTCAATGAATCCTCCCATCTTACTCCACCTCCCTTCCTTTTTCCACACACACACACACACACACACACACACACACACACACACACATACACACACACACACACACACACACACACACACACACACACACACACACACACACACACACACACACAAGTTCACTGTAACTTAAAATGGAAAAGCTGTCCTTGCATTTAGTCTAACTACATTTTTTAAATGTATAGACTTGCATGTACCTCACACATAAATCTACTAGTATTTATTCTGCTCATTGCAGTGTTTGTTTACAATTTATTTCTGATTTTATCTTTGTACCTAGTGATACTGTAGAATTTTTCTCCCTGGGATTCAGCTGAAAATGGGCTATCCCCGTCTGGAACATGCTGCTGAAGAAATACAAATAATACATTTCTCCTGGCTGTGTAGTCTCCCTACCCACTAATAACACAAAAACACAAAGAAAAATGTTTTAGTAATAAGATTCAAGTATAGCAAAAATCATGGAGAGATGCATTCATCGGCAACTACTTGATCATGTCCTCCAAAATAATCTATTAGCTGACTGCCAGCATGGCTTTAGGCCATTTCATAGTACTACCAACTGTGCTCCTATGCTTTTCTGACTGTATTAATAAACATCATCACAACAACTTGCTTTCCTCTGCTCTCTTTATAGACCCCTCCAAAGCTTTTGACATGGTGAATCATGACTTAATGTTAGATATACTTACTTCACTTTCAATAGACATTCAGGCAGTCAAATGGATTAAGTCCTATCTAGGATATAGACAACAAGCAGTCCTCTGGGACAATAACCTATCAACTCTGCTCCCTATCTCCCTGGGAGTCCCACCAGGCTCTATTTTGGGACCCCCTCCTCCTTTCTATTTTCATTAATGATCTGAAAACATTCCTACCTCAAACCACCTGCATACTCGACATTAATCTGTGCTGCAGCATCTTCTGCTGAACTGCAGTCTAGCACCCAAAAAGTGTTTACCTTAGTTGAAAACTGGTTCTATAAATGCTGTCTCCTCCTAAACCCTAAAAAAATAAACTTCTACTGTTCACCCCTACCCAGAAGTCTCCCCCTATCAATTTCACAGTTGTATCAAATAATGGCACTGTAATAGTACCTGACACAACAACTAAACTTTTAGGCATAACAATTGATCATAATCTTAATTTTGACTCGCACGTAAACTTAACCATCAAATCAGTTAATAGAAAGTTAATTGAAAATGGTTCTGAAGTCCAATGTATTAGGGCAAAAGTGCTCAACCATTTCTTGATGTTATTACTCTATTATTAAAGTTTTGTACTTTGGAATTTGTGGACTGCTTTGCAGACTGCCTTAATTGAGCTCCTGCTTTAATTTTGAGAACACCGCTACATGGGCTTTTTATTTTTATTAGTTGGTTGTTTTGATGAACGGTTACACACTGTTTGTGCTATTTCTATTTCTTACTATACAAAAATATGAAACAAAAATGGCACTTCATATTTTTGTTTGCATTAGTCTTTTTAAATTTGTCATATTCTGAATTCTGTTTTTTGGATTAATGTATTATAGTCTGTTAGTGAGAATATCATCTGCTTCACAAATCTTAACTTACATCAGCGTACAAACTGACCATTTTGTCAACAGCAAGTGGTTTTCTCTGCTATTCTGAAAATCAAAGTGGACAACTGTGCAAGTGGCTATCTTCACTGATGGCATACTGCCCTTCATTCAACAAACAGTTGTAGCAAGATATTGTGCATTTGTTTACTCATACGCAAGAAATTACATCTAAAATATTTGGTTGCTTTGACATAATTTGAAATAAAATATTGAACATTTTGTTTATCAACAAAAAACAGCTTCTCCTGACCATGTGTTAAGTTTATAACAAGAATTAGACAGTAATATAAATTTAGACTTCTTTTTAGTATACTTCAAGCATTGGTCTCTGAATCTGTTCTCAATTAGGATGTTATTTTCTGCACTGGTACATAGCTCTCAACCTTTCATGTCCAAAATGAGGAACACTAGCCCTCATAATGTGGAACAAATAGGCAAAATGTGGAACACATACTAATGGCTTACTAACAACTTCAACTAGGAAGGTCATAGGATGGTTAAAATATGCTGGCTTTACTTATAAAGAAGATCTTTTTAATGAATTAATATGATTCATTTCTATTTACAATGGATTTCACTTAAAAAAATTTGTAACATTGAATGTGTGACAGAGTCTTTCACTGTGGAACATTGAAGAACTTCGAGGAACATGAACTTTTTAAGACCCCAAATGAGGTACATTCCTCGTAATGAGGTACACTGGAGAGGTATGCACTGGTATTTAGCTCAAAAATTTATAATTTTGCCATAATAGACACTTTTCAGTCCAGTGATGTTTTAGTGCTATACTCCAGAAACTTCTAACAGTATGTGCATGTTCATAGTTTCATAGATAACTACAAGGCCAGCTGCCCTTGTGGGCCATTTTAAGCCTGGCCAGTTTTCCTTTTTGTGCTCAATATAGCCTGTCCCATCTGTTTATAGATTGGCCTTACCCATCCCATGATCGATAATTATATATTACCCCAATTAGAATAACTGGGATCACACCATAAATAATTTCAGGGGACCCATGCATAGAATAAAACACTTAGGAGCTGCCTCTGTCCATTAGTAGTGCTGCAGGCAGTTGCATGATGTGCATCAAATTCCTTTGCAATCAATTCCATTTTTACTCCAGACCTGTTGAGTCAGCAACTAAACAATCAGCTTTACTTGAACCAATCTTTTGCAAAATGTTCCTCTGAACTTCACCCCCGCCCCCCAATTCTTGCGCACTTCATAAAAATTATTATGCAGCCCACAGTTTCTTAATTCCCTATTTACTGCTGGGTTATTTACATGCAGATAACCACACCTTTAGCAACCTGGAAACTTTTCGGCTGAGCAACATCTTATTTCAAATGCTTCATTATGACCAAACACTTTCCTATGGCTATTTTACTGCGACATGTTTTGAATTTTTTATTCACATTATACTGTGTCACAAAAATTAATCCTGTTTATTTTTGGAAGATTTTTACTTTATTTTAACTTCATAAAGTAGACTTAGTTGCATACTGGTTAATTCTGCTGTTGTACACATTTCACAGTCATATCAAGTATTAAGTCAGACTCTGATAAAACATTCTTCATTCATTTTATGCCACAGACATGTCTCTCAGCAATGAATTATGCTGTATTTAGTTTTCTGCTTTAACTCAGTCATATACACATCAACAGACATTTGTAGCAATGGCTTGTAGTGAAATATAAATGATGAATACATGGCAGATTATTTTTAGAGTCAAAATATTGCTTAAATCTGTCCTTAAGAGTGGATATAGCAGTACGCTCCTCTTTAGTAAGATCAATCTTTATGTCATAATTTCCACTAAGATGAAGACATATAGCAAACTGTATATCATTACTTTTATCTGTGTTTAACTGTTAGCCTGGGGGCTTATCCCTTGGCTTATAGTGCTGATATAGTCACATTTCTGTGTATTTATTTGTGCTCAATATCAGAGCTGTTTGGCTGGCTGAGACCAATCTGCAATCATCTGGACATACAAGCTGATTTTTTAAGTATACTTTTTTTTGCACTTGGCATTGTTTCAGTGATAAAACACAGTACAGCTATGTTAACTATTTGTTTCACTAAATATTAATTGAATATTGTGGTCCTTCTCTCTCTGCAGTTTTTTCCCACCCTCCTTCCAGAGTGTTGTATTCTTAAACTTGGTGGCTTTGGAATTGCACACCCCTGCAGTAAATTTGTGTTTAGACACTCCTCCTGGACCCATCTCATTTGCTGACTCAGCTGAGTACAGTGAGATCATTTGGGAAGGACAACCCCTCTCTGCTTTAATTTCAGATACTCCTACCAGTCCCATCTCACCAGCTCTATCTACTGTCTACAGAGAGAGCATTTGGGAATGACAACCCCCATGGCCTTTTAACCTTGCTCTGTTTCCTCCCTTTTCATTTAGCAAAACAAAAAAATTATACTTTATTCAACTGCTCTTACTGTAACTGTGTCCTACCTACTTTATTACCTTATTTTGTTGTTCTTTGTGCTCAAGTGTTCAAGTGCTCTTATTCTGCATTTATTACTGTTTGTTAGTAGCCTGATTAAATTTGTCTGCTGTTCTAAGCATCTCAATTTTGGTTTTAGCACTTGTGCTTCAGGCCAGCTTATTTTACATTTAGGGTTTTTGTGGTCTATACTCTTCTGGACAGAACCTTATCAAATCCTGCTCTCCATACGTCTGCAAAGTATTCAGAACACTATGTCTGGACAATTCCATTCACTTTCTCCTGCCAGCCTGGTCAACATGGGCATACTGAGACAGTGTAGCAAGTGCCTCATGTTCTCGGACAGTCCTCTTCTCCTAGCATATAATTATTCTACTTGAGAGAAAGGCATCTACATCAGTAAGCTGGAATCCATGCTCTCTCATGCCACAGTCAGTACTCCTGACAAAGAGGAGTTTGCTAGCACAAACACCACACCACTCACATCACAGAGCCAAGCACAAAACACATGCATCTATGCAGGGGTCCTCAATAAAAACTTAACTAAAACAATAGAGACCCCCCCAAAACACACTCACAAACATTCCAGATACAACCCCGATCACATCACACACAGTAGACAACACAGCAGTGTCTCACAAACACAGCCAATAAGGCATAACAATAAATTGACACAGCTCATAAGGCATAACGATAAACCAAACATACTAGTCATTGATGACTCAGTCCCCCTCACCAGGCTCAACAAGGAGAAGGTCATGGTCAGCTGTCAGGTGACAGAATCTGCCACATCATGCAAGCACTTAAGTCTCTCCACAATAGGTACAAGTATGACTCTTTCATTGTCCATGTTGGTGTTAATGACTTCAGACATACCTCCCTGAACTATATGAAGAGAGAGATGCTTGAGCTCCCAAAGTATGTGTCCCAGACAGGTATGACCGTAGCCCTAAGCAGCATCCTACCTTCATCAAGAATGATACTACAATAGCAACAAAAAATAATTGCCTTCAACAATTGGCTTAGTTTCTGGTGTCTTTCCAAGGGGCTCCAGTATCTGCCTGGGATGACATGGTTGACAGGCCTCGAAGCTTTGCCAGAGATGGCCTCCACCTGTCACCCCTGGGGTTCTGGATCTTGGCCAAGACTCTTGCCTCCCCCACTGTGCCTTTTTTAGGCTATGCCCCAAAGACAAATCTTCCAACATAAAAGATCTGTCAAAAAGCAAACTGAAGGTCATGCTGCTTAATGCTAGGAGCCTTAACCTGAAAATGCACTCAGTGTCAGTGAAGGCTTTCTCCACACAGGAAGATGCCAATGTCTGTGCAGTCACAGAAACTTGATTCAGGGCTGTGGAGAGCACCCCTGCCTTACCATGCTATACCCAATTCCACACTTTCTGACCCCATAACAAGGTTGGAAAGACTAAGGGTGGTGGAGTCAATATCTTCATTAAGGACAGGCACACCTCCAGACTAGTTTGCCAGCATTACACACTGGAATTACTCCAGGTACAATTGACAGTAAACAAGATACTCATCCAAGTTATAGCCAGCTATAGACCCCCATCCATGACTCAGGACACCTACTTGACTCCATCAAGGTACCCCCTAACACCCTGATGACTTCAACTATCCCACCATAGACCGGGTGAACTATTCCTGCACTAATGCACTCATCCAATGATTCCTTGACTTCATCAGTTCTAATGCACTAGACCAGACTAGACACCCCACAAGGGGAGATAACAATCTGGACTTTGTTCTCACCAATATGGCTGACCAATGTACCACTTCCATAGTATGTTCTTCCCTGGTGAGATCAGATCATCGGTCTGTCTCACTCTAAGTTTCTATCCCTTTCAACACCTCCCCAGCCATAATCAGGTATTCTGAACAGTACATATGTAGTATATAAGCACCTGTACAACTGCATGGACTCAGCCATATACACAAGAGAACTAAAGCCTAGTCCTCAAGGAAACACAAACCTGTCTGTTGGATATCCTCTCTCAACAAACTTTACAACAAAAGGAAGAAACTGCTGTCCATGGGTAAAAAGGAACAAATTCCAATTTGGAAAAACTCCTTCCTTGGCCTCAACAAGCAAATTAGATCACTAATGAAAACCTCCAAAGCCAATTATGAGTTGAAACCAGCCTCCAAAACCAAGGGAAACCACAAGTCCTTCTTCATTTACGTCAGGAACCTCTATGGCAAAGCCCAGGTTTGTTCCAAATTAGTACTTAATGATACCACTTACACTGATCCTGTTGACTTAGCCAACCTGCTAGCTAATATGTTCAGTGCAAACTTCATCCCTATATCCCCCCAAAGGCCCATTCGACATCACCGATACTTGTCCCACACCTCACATCTCTGTAGAGCAAATGTTAAAGGCCCTATCCAAGGTAAAGAACACAGCTTCCATGGGACCTGATAGTATCTCAGGCTGTATTCCGCACCATCTCCAACAAGAACTAGCTTTGCCATTGAGCACCCTATTCAACCATAGCCTAAATACAGGCTTCATTCCAGCAGAGAACTGCCATCGTCATCCCCTTGCACAAAGATGGTGCCACTACTGACCAGGGAAATTATCTCCCCATTAGCTTAACAAGTCTGATCTGTAAAGCCATGGGGCTTATTATTATGGATCTCATAAACAAGGACACAGGCAATCTCCAAGCACTTGACCCCACCTAATTCGGATTCATCAAGGCACTGGATGAGGGAAAGTCAGTACACATGCTTACCTTGACTTGACGAAGGCCTCTGACACAATCTCCCACTCGGACATCATCAAAAAGCTAACACAACTTGGAGTAAATCCCTATCTCATCAGGTGGGTAGCCAACTGGCTCAGTGATAGGACCCACAAGGTCAAAACAGGTGCCATCACCTCAACAGTAGACCTGTCACACTAGTGGTGCTCCCCAGGGATCTGTCCTGGTACACTTACTGTGTGGCATCTACTTCTCAGAGGTCCAGGCAAAGACAAAGGGCTCATGGCTGACCAGGTTTGCGGATGACTGTAAGTTGGGTGCTGTCATTGACTCCCCAAATGATGGAAACATACTGTAACAGGGTCTCACAACTACAAATAACTGGTGCCAAAGTCATGGCCTTAAGTTAAACTCCATTCAGCAAAAACACGGCCCCTACATATTACCACATCAACGGCACACAACCTGTGGTGAGAGACCTGGGTACTCGGGTTGACAACAATCTCACATTCAAACAACATGTGGCAGCAATGGTCAGAAAAGCTTTTTACTTGGTTCATCTCATAAGTAAAGGGATTGCATCCAGAAAAAAAGGAGGTTATTACCTCTCTGTACTCCTTCTTCATTAGGTCTATAATGGAGTATAATGCCCCGTTTAGTATGTACCTCTCCAAACACCTGCACTAACTGGAAAAGTCACAGAAATACCTCACAAAGGAGAATCCATAGCCTCCAACATCTGTCCTATGTGGACAGGCTCAAATCACTACCACTCTACTTGGTATCATACAGACTGCTCAGAGGGGATATGTGTGTTGCCTATAAGGCAATAGACCCTACCTACTAGAGATGCTCCATATCCATAAGTCAAACCCCTCATGCATTAACCCCTCGACAGGCCTACATCTAATATGCGACATCAACAAAACCTGGTGGAGAGACAGGTTTGTTTTCTAGAGGCTGCCCCATCTCTGGAATAGACTTCCCATGCATGTCAGAGTACCTTGCTGACCCTCTTCAAGCACAACCTTGATGAGTGGATGGGAAACCACAAATTTGTCCCAGCGGTTTCACCTTCGTCTATCTTTGACAGGGGCGACAGGTGCTGTCTGGGGGGGGGGTTAAACTCGGATAGGCTTGTAAGGGCCCCAGGGCCATTAGCCTAGTATCCTCCTATGATCCTATGCCAGTTGCAATACTGAAGAGATTAAATTTCTGTAGGTACTGTTTACAATTCTTCCAGCAAATTACCCTGTAAAACCAAGGCTGCTGGTGAAGTAAGAGGAAGAAAGAATGCCACAACTATAACACTTCTGTAATCAAAGATCTATGGTGGCTAAAACTCATTTGCTACAAAGTCACAACATTTGGCTCTAACTCTGAAAGGCCAAGTGGCTTATTCTTCTGACCAGTTTTGCTTCTCTGCTGTGTAATACATTTCATTAATACATCGGTTTATCAAATCTTTGCTCCTCATTTCTTGATTAATAATTTTTAATACATATTCCTGCCTGTTTGGTCATTTTAAGTTTTGGTAGCCAGTTGTCAATTTTTCAGTTTCATTTTGCTGGGTTTTTTTAATTTTTCATTAATAGATTTATTAATTTCACTTTTCATATTTCACCTGGTGGTCTAGTGGTAGCATTTTCATTGCATGTTCAGTTTCTTATTTGTATAACCACTGGTACCAGTGTGGATAAACTCAGTAATTTTCCCCTTTTGAGTAGACTCTCCTTTAACTTCATTGTGATGGCTGGTAATTCCATTGCGATTTCTGGCAAGAGTTGCATCTTCAAATACTAATCCTTCCCACTCTGGCACCATAGGATGTGTGGGTTCTTCAGACTACCTATACCTGCTACACAGGAATTGTAACATCTTTGTTGGCAGCATTCTAGATGCCACTGTACTTTTTTCTATCAAAACAGCAAAAGAAGGAAAAATGTGACATCCCACAAGCAGGTTAGCCTTATTAATATTGTTCTTAAAGAGGTAGCTTCACTTTATACACTACAGGGATTACAAATGAAAAGTTGTACTGTAGGCTCTGAAATTATTCCCCGACACAATTATTGCCTGTGATGTAGAGCCTGATATTACCAAATAAATCTGCCAAAGATTTGTTTCAGACAGCAATTTATTGTACAGTAACAGTGCACTGGGTAAACAGATGAAGGAGGATTACAGCTACACTCGTGCACTTTTCATAGTCAGGTCAATGAGCTACTGTGAACAAAGCAGATGACTCACCAGACACCATAAAGTATTGATTGTTCTTTTTGTGTTTATATGATCCTGGAATAAATTAACTACATTTTATTTATTGCCAGGATCACTGACAGGGATTAGAGATAAAGCAGATATTAGAAAACTATATCTAGTTATTTAACATTTGCTGACCTGGAAAGTCCGACTGGGCTAGTGCCCTTTTGCAGTGGAGGCCTAGGGAGAAAAGCTCCACAGAAGAAACATAAATTGCAAAGTTACAATTCTTAATCTCCACAAAGATACAAAAAGCATAATTACAATTCATAAAGTTCATAGAAAAAAAATATATATATATATATATATATATATATATATATATATATATATATATATATATATATATATTACAAAATTGTCACGGTAAGTATATAATAGGACTGAGCTTTAAAAAAGAGAAATTACGCACAGGCATGGTGAAAAAATACAGCTAGGTTAAATTCACAAAGCTCACAAGCATATGAAATAGGAGTACAAACTGGGTTTAGTAGCTCACAGTCAAGTAAGTTATAATGTACAACAAAAATATGAGATGAGGTTGGAAATAGTTGTGTTTTGACAGGGTAGGTAGGATGAGCAACAGCATATTGATGGGTCTAGGTTTAGAAGTTGAGAGAATTGTAATAAGTTTGTAGCTACATGAATAGAGAGTAATAAGTAGGGTAGACTAGATACTAGTAGAGTGATAGCGGAGGCCAGATAGGTAGGGAGAGAGAGATGGTATGAGGGAGGGTGGTTTGTGTTAGACTTAGTACAATGACAGGTCTAGGTCTGAAGCAGATGTTGTTTTAACGCTTTTTTGAATTCCTGTGCAGGTGCTATGTTTCTGATGTGCAAGGGTAGTTTGCTCCAGGCTAGGGCAGGTTTGTAGCTACAGAGATTTTGGCCTATGGATTTTTGGGGTTTGTAAATTTTCAGCAGTTGTTGGTCAGAACTTCTGAGATTTCCAGAAGGGGTATAGCATGGGATAAGTGGGGTGACAGGACAGGCAGAGGGTCTGTTTAAGATGGAATGAATCATAAGAAGTTGGGAGTAGATAAGTTGGGGGGGGGGTTCTAGCCAGTGTAAGAGATCGAGGGATTGGCAATGGTGTGTCTTTGAGGTATGGTTAGCAGCAAATCTTGCAACTTTGTTATAGGTGGATTCCAGTTTGGAGAGGAGAGAGGCTTGTAGGTTAGTTAGTATTTGTAAACTGTAGAGAAGGCTAGGAAGAAGGAAGGCATGGACAAGAGGAAGTCTCGGGTCTTTTGTTAGAAATTTATTTCTGGATAGAAGCCCCATGTTTTTGTGGGTTTTTTTGATGCAATAGTGAACAGGGAAGTCAAATTTGAGTTGGTCGTCTATGATGACTCCAAGCAGTTTAGTGTGTGCTTTAGCCTTAACGACAGTATTGTCTAGGGGTGTGATGAAGAAGGTATGTTTGAGATGTAGGTAAGAAAAGAAGTAGCTTAGTTTTTAAGGATTTAGGATTATTTGGTTATTGGAGAGTTCAACAGAGTTAAAGGATTTTTGGGTCATGAGATGAAGGTCAGAGAGGGAGTCTGACATAGAGATGACTGAGGAGACATTCGCATATTGTATAAGAGAGGAGTCAGGACAGGATGAACGTAAGTAATTGGACAAGATATTGAATAATAAGGGACTGAGAATTGGCCCTTAAGGAACAAGTGGTCTGATGGGAAGAAAGGGAGACATTGAGGAGAGTTATTTAATTGATTGCTGTCTATTAATGAGATAGCTAGAGAACCAAGAAACAGTGGCACAGGATAGGTTGATGTCAGAGTGTTTGGAGAGTAACATAGGATAAGAGACGGTACTGAATGCCTTCGGTCAAGAAAGAGACATGAAGTAAGTTTGTTACTGTCTCTGGCAAGTGAGATTGTGTTTGTGAAGGGGAAGAGTGCAGTAGTAGTGTTATGGTAAGAATGACATCTGTGTTTGTTGTAATTAGGTTTTCTTTGGATAAGTAGCCCATAATTTGCCTATGTACAAGTAGCCCATAATTTGCCTTTGTACACATTTTTTAAGTATTTTGGAGAGGGGGGACAGAATTGCTATAGGCCAGAAGTCAGATAGTTCTGTGGAGTTGCCACACTTATGGAGGGGTATGGTACAGAATTGTTTCCAGAGCAAGGGAATGGTGGATTCACTAATAGATCAGTTTATAAGTACAGAGATGGGGTATGCTAAGGAGTTAGCTACTAATTTGAGGAAGAAAGGAGGTAGGTTGTCCACAGAAGGAGAGTAAGGCTTGAGCTTGAGAAGGAGGTATTTTATACAGCTAGTAGAGACAGGTTCTAAAGAAAAGAAGTTACTGTCATTTGTAGGAGAGGAGGGGTCTATGTGAGTGTGGGATTTTGGATTCTACTTAGATGGAGTGGAGGGATCTGTGGGTTTGGGGAGCTAGGAGTTTGAGTTAGTTTACTGATAGTCAATGAAATGGGACTTAAATATGGCAGCAGTTTCCGTGGGGGTGTTATTCAGACAAGGATTTGGTGGTGAAGCGTTACCAGGCTGCAGGATTTGATTAATAGAGTTCCAAAATTTGGGGGGTTATTATGATGGGCTGTTTGGGGGTTGAGATAAATGTTTTTCTTGTCAAGAATAATTAGTTTTTTGGTGAGGTTATGTAGTTCTTTGTATGTTCAA
This sequence comes from Protopterus annectens, assembly GCF_019279795.1. Classification (NCBI taxonomy): domain Eukaryota; kingdom Metazoa; phylum Chordata; order Ceratodontiformes; family Protopteridae; genus Protopterus; species Protopterus annectens. The sequence continues at coordinate 612,603,278 of NC_056749.1, read as the reverse complement.
AAATGTAGGGGTCATTTTGTCTTAGTCCAGAGTTTCCAGGCAGAATCTTTTTGTTTGCATAACAGCATGAGTAGAATGGGATAGACTGGGAGAGAGTAAAGATTTAACTCTTTTTTTTTCCTAAGAGGAGTGAGAAAGTTTAGTATGCTTAAGAAAATGTTGTTAAATTTTTGCACTGCATCATTAAGCGACAGAAGGACCAGTTAATAGAGGTGAGTGTGCTATTTAGAGTGTCAGGGCTGTAGTTTAATAGGCTCTCTTGTCTAAAGAGTAGAGGTTGAGGTGTTGAAAGTAAATTAGGGCGACGCCTCCACCTTTCTTTTTAGGTCCATCAAGTCAGACAATGATGTAGCCAGGGGTTAAAAATTCTTTATCTAGGATGTGAGGTGTGAGCTAGGTTTCTGCAAGAGCTATGATATAAGGAGTGTATTTCTCAATTAGTGCATGGAATTCACTAATTTTGTTTAAGAGTCTGTGAATGTTAAGAGAGAGGAAGGTTAGATGCTTGGAGGGGAAAAACTGGTGAGAAGTAGGTTGAGTAGAATGGCAGGTAGAAGATTTGTTGCAAAACGGGCCAGGGTTAGGGTGGATGTCTTGCAGAGTAAAAGAAGTGGAGTATAGAAGAAAAGTAGAAGCAGTGGTATTTAGTTTTGATTTGGGGGCAAATGGGGGGTGGTAGGAAGTTTTGATTTTAGGAAAAGTTGGGTTTAAGGTAGGAAGTCTTGATACTGATTTGGTGAAAGTGTAGAAGGTTTCGGAGTATAGAGTGTGATGAATGGAGCTAGGAGAAATAAGGTGTGATTAACAGTGATGTGATATGAGGTGAGGAGGGATAGAAGTAAAAGAAGAGATGGAGCAGCAAAGAGAGTTAGATACATGGTGGGGGTGAAAAGAGATTGTGTGAAAAGGTGGTAAGGTTGATGAAAGTATTAGATGAGTATGGGTGAAGGTAGAGTGCTGAAGCAGGTTTAGTTGAAATAGTGTGTGGACAGTTCTGAGTGATGAGGGGTCAGAGAATTTGAGAGGGGGTATACTGTTAGAGCATAAGAGTGAGGGGTAAAGCAGTAGTGTTAGAGAGAATGAGTAAATATTAACAAGCGTGAGAGTTAGTGAGGAAGGTAGATAAAGTTGGAAAGAAGTATATATATATATATATATATATATATATATATATATATATATATATATATATATATATAGGTAGGTAGAATGGAGAGGACTAGAAGTAATTGCAAGAGGGAAGTGTTTAAGTTGGGAAAACTATTCTGTCCTCCCCATACCTCCACCTGTAAAGTGGCTTTTGGATTGGCTGTTTAGGTAAAGGAGTGGTTGATACAATATGTAAAGTTGGTGTGGAAGTAGGGAGTTGGTGCTAAGCTGGAGAGGGATGGAGGAGGGCAAGGTGTGTTGTGGATGGAAGGAGCTTGGATAGCAATAAATGTAATGAGTACAGGGGTGGGTGGGAATGGCAGTAGGGTAAGGGAGTGGAGTGAGCCCAAGTGTAGCAAGGGCGAATGGAGCAGGATGACCCCTTGGAGTCCAAAGTTGCTTGAGAAAAACTATCTAAACAGACAGACAGAAAAAAAATATGCTTGGTTATGGGACAGCTTTGGTGTATGGAGCCCAGGGAAAAGTGTCCTAGAGATCATGCACACAGAGTCCAGGATGTTTTTCTTTCCGGTATTGATTTCAGTTGTCAGGTGCGGCCCATGTTTTGCGGTTTTGAAGATGTGTTACCATTTTGAAGATGAAGGGGGTTAGTCTGTAATGTCCTTGTTACTCAAATTCAATAGGTGATGAAAGCATAGAAATGTACCATGCTAATCACCAATGTATTCTATTCAGCTACTTACTGAGATGTCAGTACTCGAAATGTCAAGTGCTGTCATGCAGAAAATAAAGATTAAAAATACAGCAGAACAGCAAATCTCAAGCATTGCTTTTCTCCTTTAAATGTCTTTTTATGAAAACGTTGTGTGTACCTGTTGGTTATATATTGTTATGAGCCAGCATTATCTTTCTGTCATAAGCTACTTTGTCTATGCCTACATCTCACCCTGTCAATGTATTTTATCCTTTCTGTATCATTATTCTTCCACCCCCTGTATCTGCACAATGTTTGGCATTTGGCAACAAATGCAAATAAGGCTAAATAGAAGTATATGGCTTATGGCAATAGTGTGTTATTTTACTGCCTTCGGCCACATTACTCTCTTGTGCTTCACACCACTGTGCTTAGCTATGTAAATTCAGTTAAATGTACTTCTCAATAAGCTGAAAACTTGTATGTACAGATTACAGTGGTCAACAGGGTAATGAAGATAAATACATGCATTCACATCTGCTGAAATCTGCTGTCAAATATGAACTATCACAAGTATGACTTCCTACATGGTGCACTTAGATAATACTCAGATATAAATGTCTTCCCTTCAATGCTGTAAAGGTTCCAATTCAGATGGATTAAAAAAGTATCAGAATGTTTTTTCTGACTCCTGTGGCTGCAAATGTTGGCTACACATTTCCTTAACACCTTATTATCCTGTTAAGTACCTGCTCCTTATTGTGAAGCCTATCTTTTACTGATCTTTGTATAAAAGTTGGCACAGAACAAAGTAGAGTGCTGCTAATTCCTATTCTAAGTTCAACACTTCAAGATATCATTATACATGCACAGCTACCTTGCCCTCAGCAGTGCAATTCAGTTTGGCTGTGCTCAAAGAGCAACTTCAAAAAAAAAAAAAAAAAAAATTAAATAATTATTGTTTAGATTGCACAACATTTGTATGTCGGTATTAATTTTGTCAACAGGTTATCTTGATTTCAGAATGATGTTGAGTCATTTAATGTAGATCTACTATACAGCGTTTGTACTTCCGACTGTGTTGAATTTTTGATCACTGTATTCTTACATAATCCATCACTGCTACTCTGCAGTGCACTGTCCTCTGTATGACCTACATGTTTGCCTTGTCAGCGCCCAGAGTGCAAGTATGAGACAATAGAAGTGTGCAGACATCCCACAAAGAAGTTGTAGGTAAATTTGAATAATATTCCACTGGTTTACAACAGTGAAGTTCTATGGCAATCTATAATGTGAAACAAGTCAATGGCCCTCACAGTAATACAATGTACATGAAGGATAGTATCTAAATGTTAGTAGACAAGTATTTAGTAACAAGACCAAACGTAGTAAAAACCAAAAGACCAGTGTCCAAACAGCGTTTATTAATCTTCTGATGTCTCGGATTATGCCTTCGCAGGAGAATACATAGTATCCATTACACTCCATATTTATAGTATACACATTAATCTAATTAACCAATAATCCCATTAATCAATCACGTACAAAAAAGTTTTTTTTAAAGTAAAACTCTCCAGTTAAAATCAATGTTCATTTCTTGTGGTTCCAAAGTGTCAAATTTTAAAATATAAATTGCTTCCTTATATAAAAGGATATTTTTATTATTCTTATATAAATAGCTGTCTGGTACTTTTTCTAAAATTGTCCCTACTAAGCCCCCTGACTGACTCTGATGTGCATAATAAAAATGTTCTGCTACTGAACTAGACATCTTAACATTTTCAGTGTCCCCAATATGTTCCAATAATCCGACTTTAAAAGGTTGTTTTGTTTCACTAATGTAAAACTTGTTACAAGGACATCTAAGCACATATATAATACCCTCTGTATCACATTTAAAACTTCCCTTAATATCAAATTTCCTCCCATTTATACTATCAAAGCCTGTAACAATGTACCTACAAGCTTTACATTTACCACAAGCCTCAGTTCCGTATGCCTTAGGTATAACAAAGTTTAGATTCTGTTTTAACTATCCTCCCTTTAAACTATAAAACTTTTTATATTTCTACCTACTTTATATGAAATTTTTAAATTATCTGGTAACCAATTCTTTGCTTCCTTAGATTTTTTTTTAAATAATTCCAAAAGTATTTGACCATTTCAACCACCTTATCACTAAAAACACTATATGTTGTTGAGACTTTCGGCTTTTCCCGGTTAGGGGTCGCCACAGCAGAACTCCGGTCTGCTAATGATTGGCAGTTGATTTTTACGAACAGAGTTGCCAGCCTTGATGCACAACCTTCAACAAAGGTACACCCATTCATGCATGTCTCCACGCAGAAGACGCTTTAACTGAGAGTCAAACCAGACAGTGTCTTACTGTGAGGCAACAACGCTACCGCAGCACCACCACCGCGGATCACTAAAAACACTATATACTGTTACAAAATAAATTTCTGAATTATTTCTTGTCATGTTACTACTATAATTTCTCATCTCCCTATTTCCTTTATAAACCTGTGTGTCAGCTACATTCATTTTATGATAAGCTTTGTCTATTACTTGGCTATACCCTCTAGAATAGAACATCATGTACATTTTTTCTGCCTCTTGTAGTAGTTCTTGTGTGTCATTTCATAGTCTCTGTAACCTAATAAACTCTCCTAATGGCAGAGCTTCTATGGTGTGAGGAGGGTGGCAACTAGTGGCCTTAAGATATTTAACTTCTTCCTCAAATTTTCTATGTATCTTTGTATGTAAATATCCTTTAGATACATCTACCTCCACATCTAGGAACAATACTTTTTTTCCAATTTGTATATCTTCAAATTTAAGATTAAATCTATTCATCTGCAACTTTGAAATAAAGTCATCAATTTTTGTTTCCCCTCCTTCACACAAAAAAATCAGATCTATAAATCTACTATAGCTTTTTACATGTTAAAGGAAAACTGAGGTTTTATAAATGTACTCTTGTTCAAATAGACCCATACTTAGATTTGCATATGAGGGGGTGAATTCCGCCCCCATAGCTGTAACTTGTTTCTGTCTATATAGTTACTAAAAATTTTTTTGAATTTAGAGGTGAAGACTAAAATGTAACATTTCGACAATATACTCTGTTGCTGGACCTTGTCCTAAGAAAAACCTCACAGCCTCCAAGCCAAAATCATGATAAATATTTGTATATAGGCTTTTAACATCAAGGGTGATCCAATACATTTGTTCATTCCAGCTTATATTTTATATTGTTTGCAAAAAAGACACATCCTTAACATAACCTGGCAACAACAATACCTTAGGTATCATTAATTCATGTAAAAGACATCCTATATTATGTAGAAAATAATTGCTTCCAGAAACAATAGGACAACCTGGAGGGTTAGTAAGATTTTTATGAATTTTAGGTACACAATAAAAATATGCCATACTGGCATTATTATTAATAAACTTTTTCTTAACATCTTCATTAGTCAAATACCCTAATCTAACACCTTTATATAAAAGTTGTTCATATTCAGAGATAGCCAACTCATACATATCACCATGAACTTTTTCATACACTGTCTTATCATTTAAATGATTATAACACATTTCCAGATACTGTGAAATATGTAAAATTACTAATTTAGTACCTTTATCTGCAGGCTTAAAAATCAAATTTGTATTTCTACCCAATGCCTGCAGTGCTGACCATTCATTTTTAGTCAAATTATACATCACATTCTTACATTTTTTAAATTTAACAAACTCTCGTTCAATAGAATAATTAAGTATGTTCTGAAATTGTATAATATCTGTACAATTAAATACAGGTATAAATTTGCTTTTCACCTCTATTTTGCTGGTATCAAATAAGTAATATGCATTTAAAACAACTTCCAACTCACAGGGAAAAAAAACTATCATCACTAAAAGTAGTAACATCTTCATCAGAACCAATACCAAGTGGTGGGTCAATAAAATTATGTTTAAACATGTACTTCAATTGGAATTTTCTTACTAACTTGAAAACATCACATTTAAGATCATGGAACCTAGGCATCACCATAGGGATAAATTTTAAACCACATTCTAGCACAGCTTTTTCACATACATTTAAATTATAACCAGATAAATTAACCACATAAGAGTCCAAATTACCATCTACCCCTTTTATTTCTTTACCACTGCTGGGGATGTTGTTGGGGGTATTGCTGTTGATGTTGGTTAAACTGCCCTTCTCGTTGCTGCTTCTTTCCCTCTTAAAATGATTTATTACCCCCTTAGTTCGAAACATATTCTGATGTTGCATACTATTTTGTGGTGGTGGCAAGGGCAGATATTCATTATTATCTACTTGATAATCCTCTTTCCCAGATTAAACTGTTTCAAAAGATGGTCGGGAACTGAGAGTGCCGTTCTTCCCCTAAAGTTCCTTCCTTAAATGTCACATAACGTTTTCCATCATTCATACTGGCCTTAGATACAAAGGCCATTCCATTATTATAGTCCTTTGTGTCGCTCATTAATTTATTTCTCTTTAGAGCCATAATATCTTGCTCATATCCCTTCAGTTTACCATTAATGTCTTTTAAAATGCTGTCTAAGAATGCCAGACCTGATTTAGACATGATGTTGCTACATGTAACATTTATATCTTTTTGTAAATTACTTTGCTTTAACCTGTCTCTTTCGACAAGTATAGCAACCCATTCTGATGTACATTTATGGGCTGCTTGTATCCAGCGTTTATGGAAACCCAAGTCAGTGTCATCATCTTGATCAAAAGGAGTAGCTAGATCTTTAAACACTCTAAGACCCCAGGGGGTAATCTCTAGTTCAAGATGTTTAGTCAAGCTTTGAATATTTAGAAACACAGATGTCTCTAATTTTCTAGAGATTCAGACAGTACCTTTATTTCTGAACTCATAGACACCTGCTGTTTCCATTCAATGGATGAGAACAGATTAAAAAGCCTGCAATTCCGGTCTACTTCCCATTTGTTCCACACCGGTAAATTCGAGATATGTGCCTGTATATTACCAACGGACCCAATAGCAGCCTCCATATGTAGTGTACTTGAAGAATTAACCATCCTTTCATTTGTCTGGGATAAATACTTATCCATGGGCCTTTGCTGCAAATCCGTTGTACCTCGAAACACCCTTGGCAAGCCTATATTCAGATCACTGGCCATGAATAACAGCTCAACCACAAAACAAGACCAAACATAGTAAAAACCACAAGACCAGTGTCCAAACAGCATTTATTAATCCTCTGACGTCTCGGCTTATGCCTTCACAGGAGAATGCATAGTATCCATTACACTCCATATTTATAGTATACACATTAATCTACTTAACCAATAATCCCATTAATCAATCACATACAAAAATGTTTTTTTTAAAGTAAAACTCTTCAGGTAAAATCAATGTTCATTCCTTGTGGTTCCAAAGTGTCAAATTTTAAAATATAAATTGCTTCCTTATATAAAAGGATATTTTTATTATTCTTATATAAATAGCTGTCTGGTACTTTTTCTAAAATTGTCCCTACTAAGCCCCCTGACTGACTCTGATGTGCATAATAAAAATGTTCTGCTACTGAACTAGACATCTTAACATTTTCAGTGTCCCCAATATGTTCCAATAATCCGACTTTAAAAGGTTGTTTTGTTTCACTAATGTAAAACTTGTTACAAGGACATCTAAGCACATATATAATACCCTCTGTATCACATTTAAAACTTCCCTTAATATCAAATTTCCTCCCATTTATACTATCAAAGCCTGTAACAATGTACCTACAAGCTTTACATTTACCACAAGCCTCAGTTCCGTATGCCTTAGGTATAACAAAGTTTAGATTCTGTTTTAACTATCCTCCCTTTAAACTATAAAACTTTTTATATTTCTACCTACTTTATATGAAATTTTTAAATTATCTGGTAACCAATTCTTTGCTTCCTTAGATTTTTTTTTAAATAATTCCAAAAGTATTTGACCATTTCAACCACCTTATCACTAAAAACACTATATGTTGTTGAGACTTTCGGCTTTTCGGTTAGGGGTCGCCACAGCAGAACTCCGGTCTGCTAATGATTGGCAGTTGATTTTTACGAACAGAGTTGCCAGCCTTGATGCACAACCTTCAACAAAGGTACACCCATTCATGCATGTCTCCACGCAGAAGACGCTTTAACTGAGAGTCAAACCAGACAGTGTCTTACTGTGAGGCAACAACGCTACCGCAGCACCACCACCGCGGATCACTAAAAACACTATATACTGTTACAAAATAAATTTCTGAATTATTTCTTGTCATGTTACTACTATAATTTCTCATCTCCCTATTTCCTTTATAAACCTGTGTGTCAGCTACATTCATTTTATGATAAGCTTTGTCTATTACTTGGCTATACCCTCTAGAATAGAACATCATGTACATTTTTTCTGCCTCTTGTAGTAGTTCTTGTGTGTCATTTCATAGTCTCTGTAACCTAATAAACTCTCCTAATGGCAGAGCTTCTATGGTGTGAGGAGGGTGGCAACTAGTGGCCTTAAGATATTTAACTTCTTCCTCAAATTTTCTATGTATCTTTGTATGTAAATATCCTTTAGATACATCTACCTCCACATCTAGGAACAATACTTTTTTTCCAATTTGTATATCTTCAAATTTAAGATTAAATCTATTCATCTGCAACTTTGAAATAAAGTCATCAATTTTTGTTTCCCCTCCTTCACACAAAAAAATCAGATCTATAAATCTACTATAGCTTTTTACATGTTAAAGGAAAACTGAGGTTTTATAAATGTACTCTTGTTCAAATAGACCCATACTTAGATTTGCATATGAGGGGGTGAATTCCGCCCCCATAGCTGTAACTTGTTTCTGTCTATATAGTTACTAAAAATTTTTTTTAATTTAGAGGTGAAGACTAAAATGTAACATTTCGACAATATACTCTGTTGCTGGACCTTGTCCTAAGAAAAACCTCACAGCCTCCAAGCCAAAATCATGATAAATATTTGTATATAGGCTTTTAACATCAAGGGTGATCCAATACATTTGTTCATTCCAGCTTATATTTTATATTGTTTGCAAAAAAGACACATCCTTAACATAACCTGGCAACAACAATACCTTAGGTATCATTAATTCATGTAAAAGACATCCTATATTATGTAGAAAATAATTGCTTCCAGAAACAATAGGACAACCTGGAGGGTTAGTAAGATTTTTATGAATTTTAGGTACACAATAAAAATATGCCATACTGGCATTATTATTAATAAACTTTTTCTTAACATCTTCATTAGTCAAATACCCTAATCTAACACCTTTATATAAAAGTTGTTCATATTCAGAGATAGCCAACTCATACATATCACCATGAACTTTTTCATACACTGTCTTATCATTTAAATGATTATAACACATTTCCAGATACTGTGAAATATGTAAAATTACTAATTTAGTACCTTTATCTGCAGGCTTAAAAATCAAATTTGTATTTCTACCCAATGCCTGCAGTGCTGACCATTCATTTTTAGTCAAATTATACATCACATTCTTACATTTTTTAAATTTAACAAACTCTCGTTCAATAGAATAATTAAGTATGTTCTGAAATTGTATAATATCTGTACAATTAAATACAGGTATAAATTTGCTTTTCACCTCTATTTTGCTGGTATCAAATAAGTAATATGCATTTAAAACAACTTCCAACTCACAGGGAAAAAAAACTATCATCACTAAAAGTAGTAACATCTTCATCAGAACCAATACCCAGTTTTGGGTCAATAAAATTATGTTTAAACATGTACTTCAATTGGAATTTTCTTACTAACTTGAAAACATCACATTTAAGATCATGGAACCTAGGCATCACCATAGGGATAAATTTTAAACCACATTCTAGCACAGCTTTTTCACATACATTTAAATTATAACCAGATAAATTAACCACATAAGAGTCCAAATTACCATCTACCCCTTTTATTTCTTTACCACTGCTGGGGATGCTGTTGGGGGTATTGCTGTTGATGTTGGTTAAACTGCCCTTCTCGTTGCTGCTTCTTTCCCTCTTAAAATGATTTATTACCCCCTTAGTTCCGAAACATATTCTGATGTTGCATACTATTTTGTGGTGGTGGCAAGGGCAGATATTCATTATTATCTACTTGATAATCCTCTTTCCCAGATTAAACTGTTTCAAAAGATGGTCGGGAACTGAGAGTGCCGTTCTTCCCCTAAAGTTCCTTCCTTAAATGTCACATAACGTTTTCCATCATTCATACTGGCCTTAGATACAAAGGCCATTCCATTATTATAGTCCTTTGTGTCGCTCATTAATTTATTTCTCTTTAGAGCCATAATATCTTGCTCATATCCCTTCAGTTTACCATTAATGTCTTTTAAAATGCTGTCTAAGAATGCCAGACCTGATTTAGACATGATGTTGCTACATGTAACATTTATATCTTTTGTAAATTACTTTGCTTTAACCTGTCTCTTTCGACAAGTATAGCAACCCATTCTGATGTACATTTATGGGCTGCTTGTATCCAGCGTTTATGGAAACCCAAGTCAGTGTCATCATCTTGATCAAAAGGAGTAGCTAGATCTTTAAACACTCTAAGACCCCAGGGGGTAATCTCTAGTTCAAGATGTTTAGTCAAGCTTTGAATATTTAGAAACACAGATGTCTCTAATTTTCTAGAGATTCAGACAGTACCTTTATTTCTGAACTCATAGGCACCTGCTGTTTCCATTCAATGGATGAGAACAGATTAAAAAGCCTGCAATTCCGGTCTACTTCCCATTTGTTCCACACCGGTAAATTCGAGATATGTGCCTGTATATTACCAACGGACCCAATAGCAGCCTCCATATGTAGTGTACTTGAAGAATTAACTATCCTTTCATTTGTCTGGGATAAATACTTATCCATGGGCCTTTGCTGCAAATCCGTTGTACCTCGAAACACCCTTGGCAAGCCTATATTCAGATCACTGGCCATGAATAACAGCTCAACCACAAAACAAGACCAAACATAGTAAAAACCACAAGACCAGTGTCCAAACAGCATTTATTAATCCTCTGACGTCTCGGCTTATGCCTTCACAGGAGAATGCATAGTATCCATTACACTCCATATTTATAGTATACACATTAATCTACTTAACCAATAATCCCATTAATCAATCACATACAAAAATGTTTTTTTTAAAGTAAAACTCTTCAGGTAAAATCAATGTTCATTCCTTGTGGTGCCAAAGTGTCAAATTTTAATATATAAATTGCTTCCTTGTATAAAAGGATATTTTTTATATTCTTATATAAGTAGTTGTCTGGTACTTTTTCTAAAATTGTCCCTACTAAGCCCCCTGACTGACTCGGATGCGCATAATAAAAATGTTCTGCTACTGAACTAGACATCTTAACATTTTAAATGTCCCTAATGTGTTCTAATAATCTGACTTTAAAAGGTGTTTTTGTTTCGCCAATGTAAAACTTGTTACAAGGACATCTAAGCACATATATAATGCCCTGTGTATCACATAAAAAACTTCCCTTGATATCAAATTTCCTCCCATTTATACTATCAAAGCCTGCAACAATGTGCTTACAAGATTTACATTTACCACAAACCTCAGTTCCGTATTTCTTAGGTATAACAACGTTTAGATTCTGTTTTAACTATCCTCCCTTTAACTATAAAACTTTTTATATTTCTACCTACTTTATATGAAATTTTTAAATTATCTGGTAACTAATTCTTTGCTTCCTTAGATTTTTTTAAATAATTCCAAAAGTATTTGACCATTTCAACTATCTTATTACTAAAAACACTATATACTGTTACAAAATAAATTTCTGAATTATTTCTTGCCATGTTACTACTATAATTTCTCATCACCCTATTTCCTTTATAAACCTGTGTGTCAGCTACATTCATTTTATGATAAGCTTTGTCTGTTACTCGTTGACTATACCCTCTAGACTAGAACATCATGTACATTTTTTCTGCCTCTTGTAGTAGTTCTTGTGTGTCATTTCATAGTCTCTGTAACCTAATAAACTCTCCTAATTTGAGAGTTTCTATGGTGTGAGGAGGGTGGCAACTAGTTGCCTTAAGATATTTAACTTGGTCTTTAACTTTTCTATGTATCCTTGTATGTAAATATCCTTTAGATACATCTACCGTCACATCTAGGAACAACACTTTTTTTCCAATTTGTATACCTTCAAATTTAAGATTAAATCTATTCATCTGCAACTTTGAAATAAAGTCATCAATTTTTGTTTTCCTTCCTTCACACAAAAAATCAGATCTATAAATCTATAATAGCTTTTAATATGTTGATGGAAAAATGAGGTTTTACAAATGTACTCTTGTTCAAATAGACCCATACTTAGATTTGCATATGAGGGGGCGAATGCCACCCCCATAGCTGTACCTTGTTTCTGTCTATATAGTTCACCTCTAAATTCAAAAAATTTTTAGAGAGACTAAAATGTAACATTTCTACAATATACTCTGTTGCTGGACCTTGTCCCAAGAAAAACCTCACAGCCTCCAAGTCAAAACCATGATAAATATTTGTATATAGGCTTTTAACATCAAGGGTGATCCAATACATTTGTTCATTTCAGCTTATATTTTGTATTTTTTGCAAAAAAATCTGACACATCCTTAACATAAGCTAGCAACAACAATACCTTACGTATCATTAATTCATGTAAAATAAATCCTATATTATGTAGAAAATAATTGCTTCCAGAAACAATAGGACGACCTGGATTTTAGAAAAAGTACCAGACAACTACTTATATAAAAATATTAAAAATATCCTTTTATATAAGGAAGCAATTTATATTTTAAAATTTGACACTTTGGCACCACAAGTAGTGAACATTGATTTTAACTGGAGAGTTTTACTTTAAAACAAGTTTTTGTATGTGATTAATGGTATTATTGGTTAATTAGATTAATGTGTATATTATAAATATGGAGTGTAATGGATACTATGTATTCTCCTGTGAAGGCATAAGCCGAGATATCAGAGGATAAATAAACACTGTTTGGACACTGGTCTTGTGGTTTTTACTATAATTGGTCTTGTTTTGTGGTTGAGCAAGTATTTAATTACACTTGACAGTTACAGTGATGTTACGTCTTCCTGTGCACACACATACATTTGTTGCACAACCTGTGATGTACAGTACCATCTGTTCAAAACAGTGGATTTTTAAGTAGCTCCTCTCTGAAACTCAGGGATGAGGACATCATGGCAAAAGTGCACTCTATCCCTTAGGAGTCAGACTTCTGCAGTGGCACTTGCAGCTAATACAGTGCTCTCTAAATTATGTATCCCAGACAAGTAAGAGGTTTAATGCTCAGCATTGAAAACTTGCTTGTCTATGTGAATGGGTGTTATGCTTGGTGCTGTAACCACTTCCACTGAGAAGAATACAGTTCACTCTTCACACATCTTCCTTATCCCACTTTTTAATGAAACACAGGGATGAGATCATCATGAAAAAAGTGCAGTGTCTCCCCTTAATAGTCAGACTTCTCCCGTGGTACTTATGACCAAGAGTGTTCTATAGACTGTGTAACTAGATAGGTAGGAGGTTCAGTCCTCAGCATGGGAAACATTTGGGTTGTGTGTGGCACATGGTACTGTAAACACTTCCACTGAGAAGAACTTATTTAACTCTTCACACAGCTCCCTTATCCCACTTTTTATGGAAACATCCTCTCTGAAACACAATGATGAAGTAATCATGACAAAAGACACAGTGCTCTCTACATTGTATAACCAAATAGGTAGGTGGTTCAGTGTTCAACTTGTGGAAACTTGTGACTGTGTGTGTGTGTGTCAGTGTGAGTGCATGTTATGCTTGGTGCTGTATCCACTTCCCCTCAGAAGACTGCATTTAACTCTCCACACAACTCTCTTATTACACTTTTTATAGAAGCATCCTCTTTGAAATACAGGGATGAGTTCATCATGACACAAGTGCACTCACTCCCTTTAACAATCAGATTTCTCCTATGATTAATACTATATTCTGTAGACTGTGTAACCTAATAGGTAGGCAGTTCAATACTCAACATGGAAAACTTGTGTGTGTGCATAATGCATTGTGCTGTATTCACTTCCTCTGAAGAGAATGCATTTACACTTGCAAATAGCTCCCTTATCTCACTTTTTATAGATAGATCCTCTCTGCAACATAGTGATGAGGTCATCCTGAAAAAGTGCACTCTCTCACCTTAAGAATCAACTTCTCCTCTGTCACTTACATTTCTTACACTATTCTCTAGAATTTGTAAATAGATAGGTAAGAGGTTCAAATACAGCATGCTTAACTTCTACAAGTGTGTGTACATGCAACTGTAAATGAACTCTTGCTCTACACACATTTGCACTGCCAAATATTACAACCCCAGATGGCTGTAAAAAGTTATTTTACTAGACATATCTCCTTGGCAATATACTGCTGATGTCAACCCTTCATAGATGCTGCTTGATAATGTGCTGTATCACTTGTATAACCTAGATAGGTAGGTGGTTCAAGTCCATTCCTGCTTTAATAGTGTAACTGTGATTACAGTTATATATTGTTGGCCACATTTATATACACTTCCACTTGTGAGATGGATTTACAGTCACACAGTATTACACTAAAATCCTGGTATCCATGGGAAAAATAACTTTTGAGCCACACGATTACATAATGTTACCATAAATGCAGCATGTCACAGATGAAGTACTAATTCTCCTGTGTTGCGTGACTTTGATATTGTGCTTTGTACATTGTGTAACTAAGTATGTAAGATGTCTGAGGTCAGCTGTGAGTTTGCCTTTCACCCTCATACTATGTGTACTACTATTCAGATACATATATGTTATGTGTAGCTCTACAGTGTTATTGTGCTCTATGACTACTTTTTATCATAAACAGCCAGCTAATAAATAGTGGTGATGTCATCCATTTAACTGTGCACAGTCTCATTTGTACCTCAACATGTCATGTGGCACTTGTGATTCAGCCACTAATCTGTAGCTTGTGATCTTAGGTTCTAATCCAGCCACTACAGATCAGACTATGTTGTGTCAGTTTCACTGCAACTGCACACATTGATAACACTCTTGTCAAACATATCTGCTGTGTACATGTCGGGATATTGACTCCTCTTACAAAAAGCTCTGATAATTTCTCACATAGCAATGCCTTTATTCAGAGTAATGAAGATAGGAGTACATTTTCCTTACATAACATATGTAGGAAGCATTATCCTTTGGCACAACGAAATAAGACATTCTGTATGTTGTTGCCTTATTAGGCAATTACAGGTACACATATCCCTTGCTGCAATAAAATGATGTAATGCCTTGACATACTGACATATATCACAGTTGTAGTGACACTTCTATCATGGTGAATTCATCCTGCACAGTTTCATGTATTTTCTTTTATCAAATGCTGATGTGTTCAACTTCCACATTCAGTGCCTGTTAGCATTGTTGGGCCTTATACTGTAATGCGTGAATGGCATCCACCATGATTATAATATGCCCACTTACAGTGGGAGAGGCCTGCACCATCTCATTTTTTCTCAAAGCAATTGTTTGCAACACATACATATGACATAACAGGTTAGCATAGGTGGAGTGTCACAGTTGTGTTAAGACTTCCCCTATGGTGACTGTTGCTCCATCCACGTTGTTATTCGGTAGAGTGGTGTAGCTCACTATTCAATTCCTAAAAGGACACTATTATATGAATATACTGATGTTATATAAACACCACTGCATCTATTTATTCTTATCAATGTTTATGTTAGACAAGGATATATCACAAGTTCTTACTACATGCCAGTGAAATGGTTATTCGGGGCATGTTGTGCAATGAGTGCTTCTCTGGCACTTGCATTAAGTACTGGCTTGCATATCATACCTACACAGATAGACTGTAGCTCAGTTCTGGGACAGTGTGTGTACTACACTATGGAAACAGCTTCCTTGATACATTGATATTGTACTGCTCACTGCTGTTTGGACAGTAGCATGTGTATCTTCTTGACAGCTTTCCAAGTCCAGTTGTTAATATTGCAGTTATAACTCCTTTCTTAATGCACACATTCAGTTTAGTTATTTGTGACAGCCTCCACTGTTATCAGATGTGGCACAGGCATTCAGTACTAAGGTCTGGCAAGAGCCACATATAACAGGCAGGGGTCTGAATCTGGTACTGTTTGTCAGACAGCAGTGGCTTACGCACAGACAACAGTTATGGCACAGTCATAAGACCACCCTTTTCAGGCCTTTTCCTACAAGGTAGGGCATCCATACCACTTATGAGAGGAAACTGTTGCAAGCCCTTCAAGGGTGTTTTTCATTACATAACTGATACATATAGTTCTGTGATGTCCATGACTGGTATGCATCTCTGTCATATCTGTGCTGGCAGGCATTCTGAAATGACATTATGCAAATGTTTACTCTGTCATTTATTGCTCACAGGCATTACCTTATGCCCAAAAGAATGATGCTCTCTATTACAGGTCTTCATCCAGACATCTCTTTATTACTGCTACTGTTTTCGAAACAGCTTAATAGTAGATAAGGGGTTCCATAAATGTATCTTAACTGTATGGCATGCAGCCAGACCATCTGAAAATGTGATTGGTCTTCTGTTACAGCACTTTCTTGTGTGTTGGTGCTGCTGAACTGCTGTTATGTTACTGTCTGAGATGTTTGCAAATTAGCAGTGGAAAACTTGATATCATGAAATGTCATCCAACCTATGTTGTCATTTGTCACTTTATGTGTTAGATTACCATTTATCATTTACATGACTATACAACACTTGCTTGTCTATCACATGTTCATAGGTGATAAACCCTTTTCGTTTGGCTGGGTGCTACTGGCGTTTCTTTGCAACAGCATGTCCATTGTTGATGTAAATGACATTAAAGCTGTAAGGTCCATTTGTTCCCATGTATACATGCTGAGGTGGAGAATACAGCAGTGGTGTCGGCTTGTATACATCAATTTCCTCTATATGCATCTCATAATCAATAACTGTAGTCTATGCATTCATCCCTTAATGCATATTCAGTCCTTTCTGTCATCCCAACTCAGCATTTTATTGACATGTATATCCCATTTTAAATCCTCTTTGTTACGGTGCAGCTTTATAACCTTATCACATCCTTTGTTAGCATGTCTGTTTTTATTTATGTGCATAATAGTTTCATAGGTAGGTACTAGGCTATCTGCCCGAAGGCATTTAAAAACCTAGCCAGAATGTGTTGGCTTTCACTGCCCCCTTAGACTAGTTCCCTGTGCTTCTGTCCAGCAGTGCCACTGAAGTGATTCCTGGGGTAAACTTTGTTTCCCATCCACTCGTCAAGGTTTATCTTGAAGTGTTAGCGAGCAGCTCTGCCTAATGTAGAGTGGAATCTTGTTCCAAAGCATGGGAAATCTCTGGGACAGGAATCTATCCCTCCAGCACATCCTATTTATTGTTGTGGTGAGGTTTAGATCCATAGAGTGTGTGGCTTGAGGGGATAAGGTTTTCTTTAGATGGAGCATGTCCATCAATTCTGGTTTGGACATGGCCTTGTATGTCAGGCAGAGATCACCTCTGAGTAGGTGGTATGCAACCGAGCACAGCTGGAGTTCTTTCAGTCGTGCTACTTAGGGCATCTGTTTGAGGCCAGTAATCCTCTTGGTGAGGTACTTCTGTGGTCTTTCCAGCTGTTGCAGGTGTCTTGTAAGGTACATCCCAAATGGGGTGTTGTACTCTAAGATGGGTCTGATGAGTGATAAGTAGAGGGGCACAATGACCTCTTTTGATCTGGATGCGAACCCTTTTATGATGAGGTGGGCCATGTAGAAGTATTTTCTAACCACTTTGGCAATGTGATTATCAAAGGAGAGATTACTAATCTACTTGGGTCCCCAGATCCCTTATTATGTCTTCCATATTTAGAGGACTACCACCTATGTGGCAGTTTGTGGTTACTTTATTTTTTCCAAAGGGAATAACTATACACTTTTCAGCATTTAGCTTGAGGCCATGATTTTGACACCAGGTATCCTCTCAGTGAGACCCTTTTGGAGGATGTCTGTGTCAGCTGGAGAGTCAATTATGGCCCCTAGTTTGCAGTTGTCTGTGAACTTGGTCAGTCATAGTCCTCCTGTGCTTGCCTGTACCTCTGAGAAGTATATGCCGAACAGGAGGGGTCCTAGGACTGAGCCCTGGTGAATGCCACTTGTAACAGGTTTAGAGTTGGACCTAGCTCCCGCAGCTCTCACCATGTGGGTTCTGTCCGTGAGCCAGTTGGCAACCCATCTTGTGACATAGGATTTATGTTCAGGCTGGTGAGCTTGTCTATAATACCAGAATGGGGAATGGTGTCAAAGGCCTTTGCGAGGTCTAGGTAGGCTGTGTGTACCACCTTTCCCTTGTCTATAGCTTTGGTAACTGTCTCAAAGAAGTCCACCAGGTTTAAGAGGCATGGCTTTCCCTTAACAAAGCCAAACTGGATAGGGACCAATGTTCGGAGGTTCCCAGTGTCTCCGTTAATGAGTTCCATGATGATGCACTCCATAACCTTGCAGACCAAGCTAGTCAGGATTATAGGGCAATAGTTCCCGGGGTCCGTTGTGGCTCTACCTTTGTGGAGTGGAATAAACACTGCTGTGTGACACTCTATGGGTACGTAGCCTGTGGAGAGGCTGAGTTTGAACAGTGTGCTTAGGTAAGGGGTTAGGTCATCTTTGAGCTCGTGTAGGATGCAGCCTAGGACACCTTCCTGTCCCATTGATGCTGTGTTTTTGGCTTTGGAGATGGCTGAGTGTCTGTGATTTCAGGGGCTCTACATTCTTCTGGTATGGTTATGGGCCCTTTTGGGAGTGAGGGGGGTGAAGTTTGCACTGAACCTGTCTGCCAGGATGTTGGCGACATCAGTCAGTTCAGTGTATTTGGTGCCATTTTGCACTAACTGAGCAGATATAAGCATTGCCACTTAGATTGTTGACATAGCTAAAGAATGCCTTGTGGTTATCTTTGGAGTCCTTGACAATTTTTCTTTCGAGGCTCGCCTTGGATGATTTTATGAAGGAACATAGTTTCTTGCTGATACTGATCTTCCCTTCTTGGAATTTTACTCTTTTCTGTACTAGTTTCCTCCTTCTATTGTATAGCTTGTCTATGGCAGGAGTCCACCAGACTGGTTTCCTTTTCTTGGAGGAGCGAGTCTTGGTTTTGCTTGGGATAGCACAACCCATGCATTCTTGTAGGTGCCCGTAGAATGCATTAGTAAAGGATTTGGCAGCTTGGACAGTGTTATCCTTTGGCATGGGGGCTTTGAAACTTTCCACCTCAGTCTTAAGTAACGTGAAGTTTGCTTTTGAAAAGTTTTTCACAATGGTTTCCTTGTCTAGGGGTGGGGGTGGAATGTGGATATCCAAAGTGATTTGTTTATGGTCAGATCTAACCAGTGAGGGGATGACCTCTGGTGTGGAACACCAGTCGCCCATGTTGGTGATGACCAGGTCCAATACGTTGTCACCTCTGGTGGGAGTGTTGACCAGTTGATCCAGGGCGTTTGAGTTTATAAATTCTAAGAAATATTGGGCAAGGGAGTTAGCACTTGAGTAGTTCTCCCAGTTAATGTTTGGGTAATTGAAATCACCCAATATTAGGGTGTTTGGTAGGGCCTTTATCTTTCCCAGTGTTTCCAGAAATGCGGAATGGGGGTCCTGGGACATGGTGGGTGATCTGTAGCAAGCTACAATTTGAATTGCAGTTTTGCCCGTTGTTAGTTGCATGTGGATGATCTCTGAAGCATCGGGCTGTGCCACTAACCTGGAGGTGTGGGTATCCTTGATGAATATTTATTTGTTTTATTTATTTATTTATTTCACATTTGTTAACTGGGTTGGTCCAGCTTGGTAAGAATTTACCCTATTTCAGTGGAAGCCCGAGGGGAAAAGCCCCAAACAGACATACAAATGCATACAAATAGAGACAAATTAACAATATTAAAGAGCAAAACAATATTATGGATACAATGGATAAGAGGAACATAGTGTACTCAATGGAATAGTAACACAGCTATATACATTGCCACCTTTTGTATTTCGGTCCGGGTTCTGTGGCCAAAATGTATGATATGAGTTCTAGCCTGGTAGTTCTGGGGTGCTCTCTAGAGCCTTAAACCAGGTTTCTGTTACTGCACATATATCGATTTTCTCTATACTGAGGAGTGCCTCGAGTCCATGCATTTTGAGGTTTAGACTTCTGGCACCGAGTAGCTTTACCCTCAGTTTTTTGTTACTTGTGCTATTTACAGTGGTGGGTTTGTCTTTTCAACCTTGCCTAAAAAAGGCACTATGGGGGTGACAAGAGCCTTGGCCAGTATTCAAAAGCCTAAGGGTGACAGGTGCAAGCAGTCTCTAGTGAAGCAGCGTGGCTTGTCAAGCATGTCATCCCAGGTGGACAGACACTGGATTCCCTTTGAATGACACCAGAAACTTAGCCAATTGTTGAAATTGATAATCAGTGTTATCACTGATCTTTTAATTATCATGAAATCAATATGACAGGATTACTGTTACAAATGCTTCTTTGACACTTCAGCACATTTGCCTGCAGTAAATGATTACACTTTACCCATTTCCCTTTCCCTATTATTTAATTACGCAGTATAAACCATTATTCTTTGTGCACAATTCCCCCATTTCACTTCCCCTCCTTCAGTATTCTTTCACTGTACTTGCCCTTAATGTTTCAGGGCTACAGCATATGCTCTGTCTTAGCTTTCCCTATAAGCAAGTCATTTTCTTTACATTCTGTGTTCATGCATGCAAGTACCTTTCCAAGGCTGCGAACTCTATTGCTAGCCACGAAAAAGTGCTTGCAAATGTGTAGGTGTGATAAAAAGCATGCATATTTGATTAGCACTGCTGCTGCTCACTCATCGCACTAACATACTTGCATCGTGAAGGTTTAGCAAGAAGCCTTCATGATTGTGAATGAATCCCAGGGATGTGTTTCCCCAATTAAAGTCTCATATTCATTATAATGCCTAAATCATCATATTCTTTTACTAACTTGAGTTCACCATTATTTTTCCCATAAGTAAATAAATAGTGATATTGTTCACTTTCCCAATCTCATGATCGATGGTTCTCCAGATTTACCCCCATTTCTTTTTTATCCAGCACCTTAAGCTTTCAGAAAAAAGTTTTGCACCCTTTCCATATCCTACAAGGATGTAAAATAAGTACCAGCTTTAATGTCATGTGCACCAATGACTATCCAATATACCAGGATTACTGGTCTACATGATAAAAAGTAGTCCCACCAATAATTCCTGAGAGATTCCCATTTGCATGCATAAAGTGTTGTTATTTCTTTATTCTTTGTCATTTAACACTTTTCTAATCTACATTTTAAGGGCGAGGATCAGTTTTAAGCTTTCTAAATTAACAGATAATGTTTCACAAAGCTGAAAGCCTGCCTACAACCTACAAAGACAGGCCGACATGCAGACAATGATTCCCTACTTTTGGCACCATCTCCCAAGAGGTTAATCCATTCATAATGGTCAAGACTCCACTGTTTTACATGTTGCCTCCAGTGTTGCACCCTGATTCTGAGATACCAATGGTATTTGTTAAAATTACTCTTGCCATGATCTTACTGACTGCATTTATAAGTTTATGGGTATACAGCCTTTTACATTATTAAAATCTCCTTCATTTTTATAAACTGGCACAGTGTATGCCATTTTCTATCCATGATGCAGTCAGCCCATATGTTTTTACATTATTCTAGTCTCTAGTGAAAAAAAGAAAAACAAATAGCTCCTCTAATTTGTAGTCACACATTCTGTTATCCATTACTCATTTCTTGTTGTTGGCTTTCCTTTGTACCCCTGCCAGCATCCAGATGTCCCCTCCTTGGATCTTTTACAGAACTGTATATAATACACAAATTGTGGCATGATTGAACCCAGTACAATGAAAGAATTAATCTGGTGCTTTGGGGGTCTCCCTGAGGATACATCCCAGCATTAACTTCATTAGTGCCATGGTCATGTCAGTATGTGGTGGCCCAGTCTAGGCATGATAAATACAACTATGCATTTCCTCCCACTATGTCAGCATCATTTGTTCTCTCCCAGTTAATAGTTCACTCACAGCCTGTTGTGGTCCTGATGTAATACTTTGCATTTACACTCAGCATCATCTGAGTTCTACTAAACGTTTGGGGACAATAAATGCAATCTACAGAAGGACAGCATTGCAAGTACAAAACAGGGACTATAACATAATTCAAACTGCAGTATTGGGAGGTATCCCCCCCCACACACTAAGTTACACTGATTTCAGACCAAGTACAAGTAGCAGTGATGTGGAGGATGCAACCATCGTATGTTAGTTGGAACAAGGAATGAACATTTTAAAATGTAATAAGTTTCAGAATTTGTTATTCTATTTAAATCACACTCTGTTCTCAGAAATGTTTGGACTAACATTATCTGATAGAATGATGACATCTGAGGTGGTTCTCTACCACACTGACAGCTTTTCCTAGTCCTTACACAGACTCTTCCACCATCCTTCACTGTTGCACTTCTCATTGTGACATTTGACAAGAAGCTGATGTGGGTCCTGTTGTCTGTTTTCTTAAACAGATCAGAAATGGGACCAATGAAGAGCACAGGACCCTGAATCAATTCCTGCGGTACTCTACTCAATTCTGTCAATGTACTTGCCAAAATAGCTAGTTCCTGAACTCCAGCCATACTGTAAATTCACTTCCTTCATCTCACTCCAACTCCAATCCCTTGCAGTCTCTGAGTAACCTCCTTTGTGAGATAAAGTTTAAAGGCCTTGCTAAAGCCTGGTAGAGTAATCTACTGGTTCTTCATGGACAGATTCTCATTTAGCCCGGTCATAAAACTGGATCAGGTTTAAACAAGAGCTAGTTTCAGCTATGAACACAAGTTTCCTTAGAGATTGATGTTCGCCAGAAAAGCCGATCCCCCGTTCCTTCATTATTTGTTCCATGCCTTTCCCTACCACTGCTATCAAGTAAACCAGTTAGTAGTTCCGAAGTTTCCTCATTTTCATTCTCATACTATGGTACCATTCTTGCTATCCTTCACATATTAGCAGCAGTAGTACTTTGCTTACGGTGTATTAATAACTCACTTGTATGTTAGTATTAGTCTGGGAAGCTTTTCTCCCCAGGCCTCTGCTGAAAATGGACATGTATCCAGTTGGAATCGCCCGGTCAATAAATGTAAAATAAATAAAATAAAGTGCTGTTTCAGGGAATCTGCCAGCACATTAACCAAATTCTTAAGGACCCTGAAAGGCAATCTGTCTTGCCATTGTGCCTCATTCTCTCTTAGTAGCACCAGTTCCCTTTCTACCCACTTCTTGTCTACCTGATACTTACTCCCTGCTCTCCTGACGTCACCCCAACTCCCACCATTGAACCTTGCATTCTCTGCATCCCAAGTGAAGAGCAAGGCAAATTATTCATTCAGTACCTCTGCATGTTCCTTGTCATCTTTCACCTCATCTGTCTCTCTCCATCCTCACTTACTCTGGCCAGATCATCACTCCCTTATTTTCTTAATGGAGTACTTTATATTGGCTAATAAAAAAGGGGAAATACAGCAAGCTCTGCCTTTAAAAAATCTTTGAATTCTTCCAAAATTCTGAAGGATACTGTCAAGGCTTTCACTGAATACAGTACTTCTTCGAGTCAGTAATAGATATGTTAGCGTTAGTCCACTATTTGTCCCTTTCTTGATAACTAATAATAGTTTTTCTTTTAAGTTTGCTATTAACATAAGTGAAAATCCTGTCAGTCCAGGTGACATTTGAATGTAAGTGCAAACAATCTGTCTTCCTTCCTGGCAAATTATTTCTACCTACATTTTAACAGATCCATAGCCATAGAAGAGGTGCCAATACCTGGAAAACAACAGATGCTGCTCCAGTCTAACATTTATACTGCTTTTTCTTTTACAGAAAAGTACAGATTTGTCAGTCTGTTAAACAACACTATGACTCAAAGAACATACTACTCTTGAACTGTTAGAATATATTATAATCAATTCAAATGGATCTGCCTGAGTAATTAAAGTCACAACTGCTCAAGCGGTAATAACTCAGCCAATCACTTAAAAATCTTTCCACTATGAAATGCCAGCTGCCTGAAAGTCAACATTCCAAAAAATGCCAAAAATCCAAAAAGGAGAAGGCAGGGGAGGAAAATAAGCCTCCCCCCAGAACTTATATATACCAACTCCACAGCTGCACCAACTTGAAGACAGGAGAAATCTCATTAAAGATGTGAATCATTGCCAGTGCACAATTAGAAATCACGCCAGCAATGATTTCCTACAGGAAAAAGCATTTGCTGTTATGCTGTTCATCTTTTTTTCTAGCAGTCTACTTATGCTTGAGCAATTCTATCTCAAGCATGTATAGGGAAGCCCTTAAAATGCATATACTCAGCCATTGCATTTTCAAAGTGGGTCTGCAGGCACGTAAGCTCTCCTAAATCCCTGGGGACATGCCCACAAACATACTACTTCCAAATTCATACTGACTTGAAGAAAGCACAGAAATAAATTCTGCATATTCAGGTATCTCACACAAATAGAAGAAAGCATTCAACTGTGAGCAAATGAGACATGAGCATCTGGAAATTGAACATTTAAAAGACAAGTAATTCATCTATTACTCATTGTAACAACAGGGTTGTATCAAAACAAAATTCCTCACAAAAACATCCATTATTTTTATGATGCTGTAATAGAAAATGCAATCAATAAGAGCAACTAAGGCTTTAGAGGCATGTTTTCTTGAGGTCATCCAAATTTTTAATTTACTTGATCTGCAAATTCTGATACAGAGGTTTTTCACTTAAGAGCATTATTTGCCTGATGTAAATCTGGCTGACTGGTCTAGGATATTGAGGCCAGTATTCATAGTCAGTTACACAAATGCATTGAGGCTATCTGTGATGTTCATGTACGAGCGCAGCTGAGCGCCATCACATAGAAGCCATTTATGCCAATGCACATTGACTTTGAATGTGCTTATGCAAAAGTGCAAATAATGAGATGTAAATGAGAAGTGATGCAAATGATTATATGTTTTACATCATTTGTAATTCATAGTCAAATTTTCCCACTTTTCTGTGGTGGTCGCAGTTGCTCTATATAAAGAGAAACTTCACTAAATCTATTAGAGTTGCAGTCAGCAAAAATGCTGACACTTGCTGCTAGCTTTGCTGTTTCCAGGTTGGAGTTGCTGGTCTTGGCTGGGCCAAAACCACTTGCACCCAGTGCCACTCACCTGCTAATTAAGCAAAGATATAAGCAAAAGATTACTCATTACAGCTTTGGTAATCAGGAAATCATTGATAGGTTCTGAGCGGACAGGGATATTATAAGGATCTTAGTGGGTCTGTTTGACCGCCATAGGGACACTAGAGGAATGCGTGAACTTCTTATTCTTGTGGATACCAAGGTACATATATAGCTCTCACTATACTTGCCACTGAGACCTTCCAGAGACAGGCTGTGGACACACTGGGGATAGTATAAAAGATGAACTCAACAGAGCTTCAACAAAGAAGCTATTTAATCGGACAAAATTTTTTGTTGAAGCTGCGTTGTCGAGTTCATCTTTTATTCTATGGCTTGGTTGGTTCTAACTTGGCACACTGGAGATCTCACAGGCTTCTGCTTTGAGGATATTGCAGTAGTTTTGGAATGTACTTTTAGCATGTGTAGCTCAGTATATCTATTTCCCGGTATCACCTCAGGACAAAGCCAGGAATATGAGTGCCTTTTTAAATGCTAGCACATTTCTCTGAGGTACTCAGTGGGATAGATGGCACCTAATTAGTGCCTTTCAGGTCTACAGGGGGAATGGTACCCCAATAGAAGGGCTATAATTCCATCAATAGGCAAATAGTGTGGGATGCATGGGGGTGCATCACCAAGGTCTCTGCCCAGTATCCTGGCAGTGCACGATTCCACTAGCTCACTCTACCACATCTTCTTGCACAGTAGGATGCCCAGAGGTCATCTTGTTAGTAAGTGGAAAATGTATTGTATTTAAGCAGTTACTGATATTAAAATATATTGTTGAATACTATTTTTTTTTGTTTGTTTTGTATCCCCTCCTTTTCTCTTTTTTATTTATTTTTAGGTGATGCTGGATATCCACTGTAGCCATGGTTCATGACACCAGTGAGAAATCCAAGTGGACCTGTAGAGGAGACATATAATACATCCCTGTCCCAGGACTGTATTGTCACTGACAGGGTCTTTGGCCTCTTGAAGACCCATTTCAGGTGCCTGAATGAGTCTGGTGGTGCTCTTCAGTATGACAAAGCGACTGCATGCAGGATATTTACTGCATGTTGCATTCTGCATAACATCACCAAGCTCTGGTCTGGTGGTGAAGTGACCTATGTCACTGCAGCTCCCAGTTCCACTCCAAATATGAGTAATGATGACATGCATGGCATGCAGCTGCGCAGGTAAACAGGTGGCATCTAGTCCAAAACTATGGACCATGACATTCAGGTTAGTGTTTCCTTCCTTGTAAAAAGCAAAGTATAACTGATGCATGTGGTGATACCAGAGGCCTATGCTGTGTGGTACATAGTCTGCTGTTAGTGTTCATCTGACATTCTCTCTCATCTTAAAATATTTTATTATTATCTTTCAGAAAAGTCACTCATATTATTGTCATGCTTGAGTGCTCAATGACTCCTTTTCAGTGGTGTTTGTAAGGTATCTTATAAAAAATAATTCATATTTTTGTCTGCTTTCATGAATAAGTTCTGCTTTAATGATTACAATATTCATTACTTTTCGATAAATAAGTAAACAGTGAAATACTTCTCAAATTAAGGATAAGGAATTATACTGCTTTTTTATATTATGCCATCTCTTCTAAGATTATTCTGTTGTACTGCACATCAGATTAATTTTATGCTGTCATACACAATAAATTCTGACTTCATAAACATAAAAAAATATTATTTGTGCATTTGGGAGGGTGAGGTGGCAGCAGTTCTAATTTGCAGGGTAGGATATTCATACAAATGTGTAATTTGCTTATGAAATATTTCTCCTGAACATTTTGTGCACTACCACTTTCATGTTGTAGGTAACTGCCACCTGTATGAATGGTAATCCATGTATCATTGTTTTTGTCTGCCTTTCATTAATGGTGTACATACTAGTTTTACAGGGATGAAATTCATACATTTGAAAACTTCCTCCCCCATCACCACATTCCAGTTAAATAGGCAGCTGTGTCTTTGAAGCTGATACACAGTAGTTCAAGATCATAGAAGTCCTACACATCTGCTATAGATAGGCTAGGTGATAGTACAAGTAATTCTGAGGGGCTACCATGAGATCTGTAAGGTGAGTTGGTCCAATGTTGGGACCTACTTGATGTAAGTGATCCTGCTGTCACTGACATGACAGTGTTGAGTGAACATGATCTTAAACTCAGACAAGAGGTTCTGCTAGATGTAGATGAACACCTATATGGCCTGCGTGAAATAAGCTGCGCTTGTTTATCTTAACTACTGACATTATTGTCCACAAAAGCAATGGTATTATCATGTGGTATTCCCCATGTGGCCAGACAGTACCCCGTCCTTTCCCCCCTTGCAAGACTAAGTCCAGCTTGACTCTGGTATATCTGCCATTAAACTTTGGGAATGCCTAACACTTTTCTCAGGCTGCTTCTTAATTATGAATTTGTTACCACCACCACCACCACCACCACCACCGTCATCATCAGCAGAAGCAGCAACATTCATTCTGCTGCTGATATCATCCAATTTTATTATAAAGTTGAATGGTTTGTTTCTAATGCTGACCCTGTAAAAATACATTAATAACTAGGGAGTGAGTGGGACACTTAGCATGCACACGGCCTGCATTCCATTCTTTACTGATGTACAAGTCTCACCTCATAATAATTAATTGTAATGTGTTTAATTACATCATTCCTAGTCAGCATTCAGTTATCTCTATATTACTGATTTTAAACCAACCTTCATGAGCAGGTGAATGTTATTGCCACTGCAGACACTGGTAAGATGGAACAATATCCACATCACCTCGAATAATTCCTTTTCCACTATTTTCTGTGTCTTAGTTATTCCCACAGATGGGCAGAAGGTATTCCTCATCTGATGTTAACTGAATAACATTCAGAGCTACCAACCCCCCCCCCCCCATAGTGGTAGAGGAAATTGCATTCTGCCTGGCCTTGCTTCTAGCACATGCTACCATATCACATGCCAATGCTCGATTTCTACCACTCACTGCACTAACGTCAAGCAACTACTTGACTCCAACCCTCGTTCCTCTTGGCTTATCTGGGCCCCCCTTTACCATAAAGTAGTTTCTCAAATGTTCTAAGTGCTGCCATGAGGATCTGAATTTCCTCATAGCTGAAGTTATCCTTTCGCTACTTTGATCTTTTATTTCCCACTAGTATTACATTAGCAAAAAAGGGGGGGGGCACAGTTAGAAAGTGTGACAACACTGTTTTAATGCAATCAGCTTTTAAAGTACAAAATACTACCCAAGTCTTCTTGCAATTTACATTAAATAAAAATATGTTACTCAATACAGAGATACAGTTACGCAGAAAATGTCAAAATAGCCACTGAAAATTGCAATGACTCGTATATTACTTGCAAGTCATTTAGGTAGACAGGCACTGGGTGGCAGTGAAGAGTCACCGAATAGCTGGGTAACTACAGCAGCGCTAGTAAGAGAGATGGCTAGAAAGGTGCTTGGTGTGACATCTGGAAAGAGGAAGGAGGACAAGGAGACCTGGTGGTGGAATGAAGAAGTACAGGAGAGTATACAGAGAAAGAGATTGGCAAAAAAGAAGTGGGACTGTCAGAGAGATGAAGAAAGTAGACAAGAGTATAAGGAGATGAGGTGCATGGCAAAAAGAGGTGGCGAAGGCTAAGGATAAGGCATATGATGAGTTGTATAAAAGGTTGGACACTAAGAAGGGAGAAAAGGACCTGTACCGATTGGCTAGACAGAGGGACCGAGCTAGTAAAGATGTGCAGCAGGTAAGGGTGATAAAGGATAATGAGGGAAACATACTCACAAGCAAGGAGAGTGTTGAGCAGATGGAAAGAGTACTTTGAGGGGCTGATGAATGAAGAGAATGAGAGGGAGAGAAGGTTGGATGATGTGCGGATAGTGAATCATGAAGTGCAGTGTATTAGCAAGGAGGAAGTACGGATAGCTTTGAAGAGGATGAAGAACGGAAAGGCTGTTGGTCCAGATGACATACCTGTGGAAGCATGGAGGTGTTTAGGTGAAATGACAATGGAGTTTTTAACTAGATTGTTTAATGAAATCTTGGAAAGTGAGAGGATGCCTGAGGAATGGAGAAAAAGTGTTTTGGTACCGATTTTTAAGAATAAGGGTGATGTGCAAAGCTGTAGTAACTACAGAGGGATTAAATTGATCAGTCACAGCATGAAGTTATGGGAAAGAGTAGTGTAAGATAAGTTAAGAAGGGAGGTGATGATTAGTGATCAGCAGTATGGTTTCATATCAGGAAGGAGCACTACAGATGCGATGTTTGCTTTGAGAGTGTTGATGGAGAAGTACAGATAATGTCAGAAGGAGTTGCATTGTGTCTTTGTGAATTTGGAGAAAGCATATGACAGGGTGCCTACAGAGGAGTTGTGGTATTGTATGAGGAAGTCGGGAGTGTCAGAGAAGTATGCAAGAGTGGTACAGGATATGTACGAGGGTAGTGTGGCAGTGGTGAGGTCTGCGGTGGGAGTGATGGATGCATTTAAGGTGGAGGTGGGATTACATCAAGGTTCAGGTCTGAGCCCTTTCTTATTTATAATGGTGATGGACAAGTTGACAGACAAGATCAGACAGGAGTCCCCGTGGACTAAGATGTTTGCAGATGAGATTGTGATCTGTAGTGAGAGTAGGGAACAGGTGGAGGAGACCCTGGAGAGGTGGAGATATGCTCTAGAGAGAAGAGGAATGAAGGTCAGCAGGACTAAGACAGAATATATGTGTGCGAATGAGAGAGAGGATAGAGGAATGGTGAGGATGCAGGCAGTAGAGGTGGAGAAGGTGGAGAAGTTTAAATACTTGGGATCAACAGTTCAGAGTAATGGTGAGTGTGGAAGAGAGGTGAAGAAGAGAGTACAGGCAGGATGGAGTGGGTGGAGAAGAGTGTCAGGAGTGATTTGTGAGAGACGAGTACCAGTAAGAGTGAAAGGGAAGGTCTACAAGAGGGTAGTGAGACTAGCTATGTTATATGGTTTGTTGACAGTGGCATTGACAAAAAGGCAGGAGTCAAGAGCTTGACGTGGCAGAGTTGAAGATGTTAAGATTTGCACTGGGTGTGACGAGGATGGACAGGATTAGGAATAAGTATATTAGAGGGTCAGCCCAGGTTGGAAGGTTTGGAGACAAAGCCAGAGAGGCAAGATTACGTTGGTTTGGAAGTGCTGAGGAGGGCTGCAGAGTATATTGGGAAAAAGATGCTAAGGATGAAACTGCCAGGTAACAGGAAGAGAGGAAGGCCTAAGATAAGGTTTATGGATGTGGTGAGAGAGGACATGCAGGTGGTTGGTGTGACAGACCAAGATGCAGAGGACAGGAAGAAATGGAAACAGTTGATCTGCTGTTGCGACCCCTGACGGGAGCAGCCGAAAGAAGAAGAAGAATGCAATGAGTCGTATATTACTTGCAGGTCATTTAGGTAATTAATTCAATCACTTTTGTCATAAAAAACATAAATGCCTTACCCTCTGCCATTGTCATATACTCATAGTACTGCCATTTTTTTCATCAGTGTCACTTAAAAAATCTCTAATTCATCACACATGCCTGCTGACATCCTTAGCACCGCAGAACTTCAATAGTTAATTATTGCATTCATACCAATGCATGCACAATCAGTAAATTATACCATAATGATAATTTTCAGTCAATAATCATTTCCAATACTGCTGTGATAATGTCCAGCTAACAAATGACACAATTATAGCAATCATAACATCCACATTATACATGTAAATTCATTAAATATGACTTAATTCAATAATGAAATAATATTAAGTGTTTCTTATTAAATTATGATATTTTTAAAATTATTTCCTTACTGTAGTAAGCTTGTGGCATGTACCACATATCTCGGATGCTGGTGAAT